>NC_022012.1:35097996-35134912 GCF_000317375.1 Microtus ochrogaster | reverse complement strand
GCTGACTTCCAAGGCCTAAACCTTGCAAACTTCAATGCATGTAACTTTCCCCAACTTTGTTTTCTAAACTGGACAGCAAGGATGAGAGGTAGGTCCTCAGAGAAGTCAATCTATGCGGGTTCGCACATTTTCCTTTCCATGTCCTTTGCAGACTTTGCTGGGCTCAGAGTTTAATGACACACATGCTAGCCTTAAAGAAATCGTGTATTTTAAGCAGCCCCTTTCTCTCAGGTTTTTTCTGTCGACTTGAGAGTGTCATAGAGTAGCATCTTAGAAACAACGTGCTGTGTGTCTGGGATGAGAAGGAGCAGCAAGTCCTAGAGACACAGGAAACAAAGCCCCTCCTCACTCGCAGCAACAATTCTCTGGAAAACACTTGTGTGTATAACCTGGGACCCTGGTGAGCTTTAACTGTATCCTTGACAACCATGTAACCAGAAAAGAGACACTCTGAAAACTACCTGGGTAATCCCACCTCTTCCTATTTTTCTGAAACTATTCTTGCCCTACTGCCTTCAGCTGTCGCAAATCCCAAGGAGACTGGCAGTTTTTATCTTGTGTGGCCTAATGCTGATGTTACCTCATGGTGCTTATTCCTTCACAAACACAGCCCTCCAGCAGGTAAGCGCTCGGCAGACACAATACAGAATTGCTGCAGCATGGTTTGTTTGTTTTTTTTTTTTAAGGTGTTTTGTAGTCACAATAGCTGATACTCAAAACTAAAGTGGAAATGTTACGTGACGATGTGTAGCCAGACTGCACTCAACTTTACAAGTGGACAAGCGGACCTTTTATTTTGATAGCATAATTGCTATTAAATCCAGCAACTGCTGCAATGACTATATAATAATTTTTCCCCATGGGTTTCGTCACTTCATATATTTGGTGTCTCTTCACTGTCCATCTTTATCCTCACCCATGCCCGGCTCACTAATGGCCATCTAGGAATGGCTTGACCACAGCAAGGGAGATGGTCTTGTAATAACTAGGCTTTGTCACGTAATATGTCATAAACTGAGCACACAGTGTTCATTCCCTAACGCGGGTCTTGTTTATTGGTCTGGTTTGCATCTTTTGTTTGAGACAAGGTCTCACTCTGTAGTTGTGGCTGCCCTGGAGTCTACTGTGCAGTCCTGTCTGGCATCAATCCTCTGGTCTCAGTCTCTTAAGCACTGGCCTTCCAGGTAAGAGCCCCCATGACTGGCTCGGTTCTAATATGGCTTCTCCAGACTATAGCACTTCTCGAGCCTTCCTGTGTTTCCTGACAAAGCCTCATAGCTCCCCCTCCCCCTTTGTATGAAGGTCAAGGAGATTAATATTTGCATCCGAGTACCTGTATATCAACAGCATTGAGATATAATTTTGTGTGGATAATCAATACACCATGTGACCATACCTTCACTGCCCTCTCCATATAAGGGCTCCCCATCCATCAAGCTCGTGTGTGTATTCAATAAGCCAATTTTCCATTATTATAGTCTCATTTTCTAAAGAAATCGAGGTTCTGATCATTAATGCTGCCACTGAATTTACCTTAAATAAATGTCTGTAAGGTGGTTTCATCCTTCCAACCCTAATAATAGAGATTGTGGCTAAATTATATCATTTTAAAAATTCTTTAGCGTTTCCACCGTTTATTCTAAAGATAAATAAATGGTCTTGGGCCACTGATAATTCTAGATTTTAGAGACCTTGGCAGATTATCTCTGGTCCACACGGCCCTCCTGTAACTCTTTACTCTTTCATAGAATTCAGACAAGATTCCTCTTCTTTGTGGATTAAAAAGTATATTCCTTCCTTTCTGCAAAAGCCTCCAGTGTCTCAAATCAGTATCAACAATGCCATCCGTATTACAAACTATCTACTTTCTAGCCTACTATCCTGGTAGTCAGACAAAATATATAAATAAATAAATAAATAAATAAATAAATAAATAAATAAATAAATAAATAAAAAACTGACCTCAAGCAGGAAGCTAAGTCAGCCAGTAAATTCAGAAGGAAGAATTCAGCCCTGGTCTTTCCATGCCTCAGTACAGAGGTCTCCACTGCCAGCTCACTGTCTATCTCGTCTGGTCTCCCTCCAGCGTTGGGAACATGCTGCCTCCAGCACATATATGTTCTGAAGAGTATGGCGGCTCCTTTCACTCCCGGTAAATTCCTCATCATCAGAATCCCTTCCAAAATAGCTGGACAAAGATATCTATGTCAATGACTTAAGGAGAAATTGCTGGAGTGGTTTTTGTTCGTTTATTTGTTTTGTTTTGTTTTTGTGTGTATACTTTCTTGAGAATTATACTTCTTGGGAGATATTACCCATTTCTCAAAAGCTCTCTGGGCTTGCATGTTTAAGAAGGCCCAACACAATTTATGCTTGTCAAGGAATAAAACACCAGACAGTATGTCACTAAGGGAGAGGGTGTTAGACACTGTGGACAGAACCTAAAATCTTCTATTTATACTTACCAGGCACCTTCCCTGATGATTTATAAAAGCTCCAGCACCCCCACTCATCTGATGGGCCATGCTCAGCACCTCCACCCTAATGTCGTGCCTGAACTCACGTGCTGAACAGTTCTGTGAGGGCATTGCTTTCTGCACTCAATCTCAAAGTCTCTTGTTCTGGTCACATGGCAGAAACTCTGCAGACTCCACTACAGTCAGGACTTCATTTCCTCAAACTAGTCCAGGGAACCTTAAATTATTATATCTCATCCTGAATCTGTTGATCATCTGCCCAGCGTGGCCTGGAAGTGCCTAGGACTCTTTACTCATTGAGATTACAAACTACTCCAAGAAAAACAGGGAAGGCCAGAGAGACAGGTGTTCCAGGCCCACCTTTCTCTTGCGCATGACCACAACTGTCTTCCCTGGATTCTCAGAACTTCTTTTGGACACCTTTATTAGCATGAAGAGTTACCGTCACCACAGCCTGGCCTCTTTGTCCTGGGACCATACCTCATTCCTTATGCTTTTGGGTCTCCTTGTGGTACTCTGGCTATGGACGGTGGCATTCCCCATTCCTGAGGCTTGATGAAGGCTGACTCAAGTGCCCTTGTTGACAATGGTACTAAACTAGGCACCACACCCTGAGCAACCACCTGCCATCTGACCTCCTCAGAGCTTCACCAAGTTTCCAATCTTGACCCCATTACACACTAAAACATTCTCAGACTTACACCAGGACATAGGCCGATCCAGAGTGAAAGAAGCCTCAGAGTCCGGATAGCCAGATGCTTTATGTGGATTGTTTACTCCTGATTCGAGGACACTAACTAGAAAGGCTACCTGAGAGCCACTGGGAAAATCTGAATGCCAATCAGAAAGACCAGAGAAAGAGCATCAGTAGTTGTAATAACAACTGGTAGCAGAAGGAAATGTATTTTAAGGTTTTCAATCAAATATTTAGGGGTCCAAATATATTTTAGGTACTTGCCTTAAAATGCTTCAATAAAAAACCAAATTAATACATCACAAAACTACTAATAATAAAGTCTAGATGAAGGCTATGTGAAAACTCAGTATGCTGTTCTCTTTGTTTCTATACCTGCATGAACTTGCTCTTGGGAATTTTGACAGGAATGTAAGTCCATCCTTGCAACACGACAGCATGCCGACTTTGCTTGCAGAGCGCTGCCTTCATCCGTGAGCAAATATCCGTGTACGCTGTGCTTTTCACATGCCCTTTCTAGAAAAGACCTGATTCTCTGGCTATTTCTCTTGCAAGTAGAGAATTTAGACATACAGAAAACTGGAGGCATTTTGAGTGAAGACCACAGTAAACTGGATATAATCCTACTATGAATGTGTCTCCTGAGGCCTCATCTGTGCTGGAGAGCTCAAGAGACTGCTTTTGGTCCAGTTGGACACTAAGAAAATCCCAAAGAAAGGAGGAAGAAGAGAGAGGAAGAAAGACAAGGAGAGGAGGGGAGAAGTTGTTAGGGGCAAAAGAAAGACAAATTACTCATGTCTACTACAATGAACAAATTGTGTGGACTTTCTCCATCTGGTTTGGCAAACATCTTGGATGTTAACCACAAACCAGGCACAACTCTATGGCCCATCCAACTCGGAGTTCAAATTCAGATTTTCTCAGCTCTGGAAATCTTTAGTACAATGCCATGCCAACCTCAAGACATGCATGGCCTCTAGAAAGTGTCCCTCAAAAATCCCAAGTCAGTATGCAAATGAGAGACCAGGAGAGAAATCAAAATTGCTCCAATCAGGAAAAACAGCAAAACATATAGGTTAATGCGGAGCTGAAAGCAAGTTCTGAGATTGCTTCAGAGATGGTAGGAGCAGAATCAACCACATGTAACGCAAAAGTACATTTTCTTTCAAAGCCCAGAGTTTTTCAGCTCACTTAGCTTTATTTATCCCAGGGATGTGCCCGGTTCTGTTTTATTCTTACACGCTGGGAAATTATCTTTCTCTACACAGTTATTCCTTCTTTTCTCACTACACAACCTTAGGAAAGTGTCCTTTCGCATGCCTGCTTTCTATTGCTGTGATAAAATAGAATTGAAAGCACCTTGGCAGGGGAGACCTTACTTGGTTTAGGTCCTGGTCACAGTCCCTCATGAAGGGAAACCAGGTCAGGAACTCAAGACAGGGAAATGGAAAATGAAGCTGAAGCCATGGAGAAATGTTTCTTACTAGCTCACTCTTCTGGCTTGCTCAATTTGCTTTCTTAAACAACCCAGGACCATCTGCCCAGTGGTAGCACTTCCCATGGTGGGCGGGGCCCTTTCTCACTAACTATTAATAAAATAAATGTCCCCCAGACTTGCCTACAAATGCCATTATTTAATGGAGATATTTTCTCAGTTGACATTTCCTCTTCCCAAATGACTCGAGTTTATGTCAAATCAACAAAATCATCCGGGACACCTGGAGGCAGTCTTGTTATGTCACGAAAAATGGAACGACACATGTCCAGAGCCTCTTTCCAGAGCTGCTGAGCCCTGAGATGGGCCATCAGTCAGGACCAAGTGGACTTCGCCACCCACAGCTAGAATAGAATGTACAGGAAGATGGGAGCTGAAACCCCAGTTACTGGGGGCCCTCAGTCCAAGAAGATGGTCTTCCGCTGAGGCTTCCAAGTACCTCAAAGTCACAGGCATAAATTGAGTTGATTGCTGTTAATTTAGCCCGGGGTAAATAAATGGTCATTAGTACAATGCTTGAGGAGATAGGAGTTATTTTATACTCGCTTTGATGGAGTTAATAGGGTACCTATATGTCTATCAGGGTGGGGCTGAGGGCAGCCGACAGATTACCTGTATGTGTATCCAGGTACAGATGAAGACAGTCGTGTAGGAAAGAGAGTGAGAAAGATCTGTAGCAATGTCTTACCCTCCTGAGACATCGTGCTTCAGGAATGTGACCCTGGGCACAAGTCATGTGAGCTTATAAATCTGAGTGTTCATAGGGATTCATGTATATTCACATTTATTATTACACTGCATACAAAACCAAGGTGGGGAACCAGCCTAGATGCCCACATCCGATGAATAGATGAAGCACACATGACTCTATTAGTCAATGTTCAGAGACTACAAGCTGGAGGAGCGCTCAGCTCTATGAGGAACGTCTACATCACACCCCTGCATCCAAGGCTCAGTGTCCATGGTGGAAGAGGAGGCAGAAAGACCGTGAGGCCCAGAGGTGGAACATGTTCACAACAAAACAGCATCTTCTGGCCATGAGGGGGCTTTGGCAAACATGGACTCACAGTAGCTGTGACTACATGTACAAGACCTATGCAGGATTAAGTCCACAGAATGCCAGCATGGAGGAGGGGAGGTGGACACAAAGTCCCACCCCTTGGTGAGACGCTATTGGCGTATGACTGTTTCTGGGAAAGGGAGAGTCAGCTTCCTTTAATGGTGTCACACCTGGCCCAGCAGCCACACTCCAAGGCACTCCTCACACTCAGAAGTGGGGGTAGCTAGGGAGGCAGGGAATCTGGAGGTGGGCAGGATTTTGAATACGATCACAATATATTGTATGAAAGTATGGAATTATCAAAGAATAGAAACATTATTCAAGGTAGGGGGAGAAAGAAAGAAACCTGTGTGTTCCACTTAGTTCTGATTTACTCCTTGAGCATCTTTAACTTGAATGGGCAAATTGGGACAACCATGCCTGACTCTCCAGCTCCCTGCTGGAGAGTGGCAGGTGGCCCTGGTAACATATGTCCTCTGTCTGAGGTGCCCGGAACTGCCACAGCCACTTGGAGCCCAAAGCCCCAGAGTTGAGCCTTCGGTTTGCCACGTCTTAATCCTGGGACCTTAGCTGCCAGCAGGCTGTCTAACAAGCCAGCATTTCTGAGACTATAGATGGCAATTAACAACACCTCCTTTGAAGCATTGTTAAGAAAATGAGTTAAAATTCATGCCATTTTTGTAAATGTTTAAAATGCCACTCAAATGTGATCTATATCCCCAGCCGGCAAATGCAAGCACACTCCAGGCAAGAATAACCACCCACACCATCCCTCATATTTGTCGCTGGTCAGATTTCAAAGGCTTTATCATGGAAAAAATGGAGCGGACATTCCAATAATTATCTAGTGAAATCAGATCATGAAAAGGCTCGACGGTGGTCCTAGGCATAGAAGTGTGTATCAGTGTGCCTCGATTTAATATCTCACTTGTCACTCATGGCAAATGTACTTCCACGGACCAACACTCCAGCGCTCTGCGGCTGAAAAAATAAATCTCATAACGAAGATGAGAATGTGACTTCAGTAGTCACCTCCCTGCCCCTAGAAGTTTCCATCATTTCATTAAAAAAAAAGAAAAACCCTACCCCATGCTGCTCGACAGGGTGACTGGCTCCTGAACAGTCAAGACGCTATTTTCAAACACATTCTTTCCCTGCTTTTCTGTCCCCATGGGGCCCTGCTCTAATCCTGGCCTTCTGCAACCCCGGGCTGTGGCTTCAATCTCACAGAGCAGATTTTCAAACAAAGTCCCCTTGCTGAGCTCGCAGCTCTGCCCTCCAGAGCTGCAGGCCTGCCTGTCAGGGTTTGGGAGGGGGGGAAGGGGGACCTCCAATGCTGAATTTACTTCTCACAACCTGGATATCTTGCTCTGTCCCCACCCCCATCCCTCCAGGGTCCAACCCCCCCCCCCCACTCCCCTACTTCATTCCAGAGTTCTGAAGCCATGACAGAAATAAATTAGCTAAAGGTTCAGGTCACACCTTGGAGAGCAGTAAGCATTCTGTGGGAAATCAATAGAGAAGATGGGATTCTCCAACTGCGGAAGCAGAGGGGACCATACGTCCAGGGCTGGATGCAAACCAAACAAAGGAGCCTGGGAAATGTCGTCCTGGGAGGGCAGTGCAGATCCCATTCATTCCAGCACCTGCACTCTGGGTAGCCACCCTCACACCTGGCCTTGTCCCCCAGGAAGCTGACAAGACGCCATGTGAACGTGGATAAAAACGAACATTAGAATTCGGATTGTCAGTGCCTGTGCTGGAATCCCTGGGAAGCCACCTGGAGAAGCTAAATGTAGGGAGCATAGATTTGTTCCCGGAAGACCACCCTCTGCTGTTGCTAATAGTGAAAGCTGGGAAGCATTACCAGAGTGTTTAGGGAAGGGAAATTTCCAAAGCCGCTGAGGATGGTTTACCAAAATGCACAGGCTCATACCCCACCACCAAGAAGCAAAAATCAGAAAAGACACCTGTATTACAAGGCCATGTCAGGTCAGCAAAATGACTCAGTGGGCATTGAGGCTTGCCACCAAGTCCAACCACCTGAGTTCAAAACCCAGGAACCACATGATAGAAGAAGACAACTGAGTCCACCAAATTTTCATTTCACCTACAGGCTACATACACACATGGCACACACATAGCATGCAAACATGATCATCATCAACAACATCAAAATCTAAAAATAAACAAACAAAACGACCATGTAAAAAATCTACCCTGGAGTCACTGTACAGACGAAATAGATAGACCTGCATGGATATCACAATCAGAGCTTTTTTTAGTGGGTGTCCGGGACCTTCCCTTCCTCCCCTAGATGATTAGATCATCCCCAGTGTCTCTTCAATTCTGTCTCTCTTCCCACCACAGAGCTGCAAAGGCAGAGTCCGATGAGAACGGACTGGACTACCAAAGGCCATGTCTCCAAACCAGGTGCATGGCAGGGTGGCTAACACTGTTCAACCTGTCAGCTGCCAGAGCCACCAAATTCAAGTCCTGCTCGGTGCTTACTGTGCAGTCACAAGGCTGGAATGGAACGATGCCTCTAAGTTCCTTGCCTGTGGAAATTGCGGAATCCCTTTTGCTCTGCATCAGGACCTGGCTCCACGTACTTTCCAAGTCTGCATTCATTGGGTGGTTTTAAAGAAACTTACTTTTTGAGTTTTAACTTTCAATTTATTCCCTTCATGTGTTTTCTTTACATGTATGTCTGCACAGCACTTGCATGTCAGGTGCCTAAGGAGGTCGGAAGAGAGCATGAGAGCCCCCGAAACTGAAGCCGCAGATGGTTGTGGGTGCTCAAACTTGAACCCAAGTCCTCTATTAGAGTAACAAGGGCTCTTAACTGCTGAACTCTCTCTCCGGCGCCTTACTGAATGATTTTATTCTCTTCCATTTGAGCATGGTCCTCACACAGTTACACTGGAACGCCCTTGTAAATTTAATCCAGTCTTCTCTTCGTGCTGCATAGGTTAACCTGGCCTCAGAGTCGCCTGCCTTGGTCTCCTGGGTGCTGGGATTCATGTTGTGTGCCACCATGCTAGGCAGTAATCTTCTTTATTAAAAGACTTTCAATTATATCATTCCTCTTTCTTTTTCTTCTCTCCAAACCTGCCTAGGTCCCCTCCACCTTTTTCCTCTCAAATTCACAGTCTTTTTTTCTCTGATATAATCATATTTTATAATCTAATTTTTAAGGTTTTTCATTGTGATTAATGATACACACCATACAAATTTACCTGATTGATCTTTAAGTACACTGTTAGAGGCATTAAGAACATCCTAGGCATGCCAAGCAATGGTGGTACACACCTTCAATCCTAGCACTCAGGAGGCAGAGGTGGGCAAATCTCTGAGTACCAGACCAGCCTGGTCTACAGAGTAAGTTTCAGTACAGCCAGGGCTACACAGAGAAATCTTGACTCAGAAAGCAAAACAAAACAAAACAACAAGAAAATCGCATGCATACTATATTGTCAGGTTGCCGTCTGTGTTCACCACCATCCTCTCCCAGCATGCACTTGTATTCCCAAGCCAAACCTCCATCTATCCTATCAGTCCTACCTCCCAAATACCCTTGGCCTTGGCACCAGCATTTTACTTCCCTGTGAATCTGATTGTTCTCCATACCTCATATGAGTGGAATTCAGAGCATTCATCCTTTTATGAGTGGTTAAATTACCTTCCATAACCTCAGTGTTGATCCATGGTGTAGTATATGTCACAATTTCCTTCATTTTTAAGACTGGGTAATGTTTGATAGCATCGGTTCTTTCATTCTTTGATGGGTCCTTGAGTTGCTTCTACTTTTGTGCAATTCTAACAATGCTGCTTGTCTGTAATCCCAACACTGGAGGGTAGGGGTAGAGACAGGAGGATGCCAGGGACCCACCGGCCAGCCAGTCCAGCCATTTGATGAGCTCCAAGTTCAGGGAAGGTGCTGCCTTCAAAACTAAGATGGTGACTGATTGAAGAAGGTACCAGTATCGACCTCTACCCTCCAAGTGTACATGAACACGTGTGTGGACACACACACAGTTTAAAAGTCAGTGTACCCTAAGCCAAGTCAGCTACCCTCTGTCCTTCCGCAAGCTTCAGCAGCCAAACACACACTTCTCTTAGGACAAGGATCCTCCCCTGTCTTATTTAAGCTTACTAGTATACTGTAATGAAACACATGACCAAAAGCAAGTTGGGGAGGAAAGGGTTTATTTTACTTATATTTTTTTTTCCTGAGACAGGGTTTCTCCGTGTATCCTTGGCTATCCTGGAACTCACTCTGCTGTAGACCAGGCTGGCCTTGAACTCTTAAAGATCCACCTGCCTCTGCATCTAGAGTTCTGTGATTAAAGGCCTGTGACACCAGCCCCTGGCTTACTTATCCTTCTATATCACAGTTCATCATCAGCGACAGTCAGGCAGGAACTCAAGCAGGACAGGAACATGGAGTCAGAGGCCGATGCAGAGGCCATGAAGGAGTGCTGCTTATTGGCTTGCTCCACATTACTTGCTCAACCTGCTTTCATATAGGACCCCAGGACCACCAGTCAAAGGGTGGCCCCATCCACAATGGGCTGGACCCTCCCCCATCAATCACTAACTAAAATGTTCTACAGGCTTCCTGCCTACTACTCTAATGGAGGCATTTTCTCAACTAAGGCTCACTCCAATCAGAAGACGATAGCTGTGTCAAGTGGACATAAAACCGGGCAGCAAACTTCCCACGGACCGTCTAACTTTTAAAAGTCTCAGTAAAGCTTTGAAAGTCACCCCGACTCCATCCTTCCTGCCCACCCCCCTCATTGGCCCGCCTTTTCTGCACAGACATGTGTGGAAAGGCTGTGGAAAACCTCTGAAAGGGAACTCTGAGTTAAAGGGTAAAGAGGCTATGAATTGGAAGATGTCCAGTAGACATCTGGAACTTTCATCTCCAGCCATGGTCAGGGAAGTCTCTTCAGGCCCGACTCATTCCCATTCATGCAGCTTCTCTAAGCATGTCTGTGCTCCATTGGCTCCACTGGAAGGTGCATCATCCCAGAAGAATGGCTTTTTCCTGGCATCAGGCATCCTTACTGTTCTCAGTACAGAAAATACTCCATCGGGAATAACTGGTTTGCTTTGAAGTGGGCCCTTGACCTCTCTCTAAGGGGATCTTTCTATTGTAATACCATGCTTGCTACAGCCCAGGAACTTTGGAGTGCAGGTGTGTCAGTCATTGACCTCAAGAGCCCAGTCAGTATTGGCCAGGGTGCCCAAGAGAAACACAGTCTTGGCACTGCTGCTTATAGTTTCAGCCCTCATCGGATCTACGAACCTGTCATAAGTGTGTACCAGTCTGTTGGAAAATATTAATTTAAGATGTGTTACATTTGTTTATGCTGTGGAACATATGTTTAATGATATGGATAAGTGTTTTATGTTGCATTTGTTTAACTCTATGAAGTTGTGTTACTTTGCCTGTCTAAAACATCTAATAAAGAGATGACCAGCCAATAGCAAGGCAGGAGAAAGGATAGACAGGGCTGGCAGGTAGAGAGAATAAATAAGAGGCAAAATTCTGGGAAGAGGAGATCTTGGAGCAAAGGAAGGAGAGAGGACATCAGGGGACATCCATCCAGCTATACATCAAGCCATGGAGTAAGAAGTAAAGAAAGGTATATAGGATAAAGATAAAAGCCCAGAGGCATAAAGCATATAGGATAATTTAAATTAATTAAGAAAAGCTGGCTAGAAATCAATCAAACTAAAGTCAGGCATTCATAAGAAAGAATAAGTCTCCCTGTGATTTATTTTAGAGCTGTGTGGCAGGCTCCCCAATAGCAAGAGTAAATAGTAAAAACAACCAACAACACCATCCATCCTTCCCTTCACATCCAAGAGCTTTCTCAGTACCATCTGAAGCTTAGCCAAGATGACTAGATGTCAATCACCAGTACTGCTTATTTCAGACACATCTGCCCAGATCCTTTCCCTGGATCCAGCAAGGGCTGAGGCTTGCTCTAACCAGCCCATTTTATCATTTAGCATAGTTTGTACTGTCAATCAATTTTCCACTGGTAGTGACTCAGTGCAGCTACCCCAAGGTAGGACTCTAGGTGGGACTAAGGTTGGGACTCTGAGCCTATCAGAGTGGACAATAGGAATAGCTGGTAGTTACTTTAACACAGCCAAAAGTAAGAACACAAGTCACTCAAGAGTTTGGGGGTTGTTCCAAGTCATACATCCATCACAGCCACTTCTTTATTTCCATCCGAGGACAGACAGATGACAAGAAGCTGAGCAATGACCAAGATCTGCGTCAGAACACCACACAGCACATGTTTTAGGATAGAACAGAGAGAATTCAAATCCAGCTCCCCAACCTCCTAGTAGAATCATGAATGAAGTGTAAATTGTTTCTTTAGCCTTGGTTTTCTCCTTTGCAAAGGAACTGACAACGCTCTAAAGCCCCCAGCTCTCTGTGTGACTGACACTTGGGGACACAGAACTTCTCCATGACCTGCAACCTGGGTTTCCATGCAGTCTCTCTCCTTCCTGAGGCCCAAATTCATTCAGTCTTGCATCCTTTGTCAGATATCAACGCTATCCCAACCTGGTTTATTTTCTCAGCCCATTACTGGGTACCTGTCTATCTCACTGGATGATGCTGAAGAAAGGGGGAAAAGAGAGATAAGAGTTTACTTGTAAAGCCCCGAAGTGCTTCTCAGGGGTAAGACAGTGAGACAGCAGGGGATCCAGTCTGAGAAAGTGTTATAGGAAATGGGGAAACTGAGTCCAAGTGCAGAAACACACAGGGATTGTGCTACTGTCAAGCTTGGACATGAAGGATCTAAACCTCTATTCACTTAGACACTGTTTGGTGCAAACTCCCTAACTCCCTATTTTCTGGAGAAGATGTCACATCTGCCTTCCCACGAGTTCAGGGGCTGGAAATGTGCCTTGGATGCAGGAGCATTCAGGATGTTGGGAACAAGGGAAACAAGGAAGACAATGATAGACAGTTTTCAAAATGTAATGTCAAACCCATATTTCTCTCCCCCATTTACTCTTGTCACAATCGAAATGTTACCCGGATCGGAACACCAGGGGTCCCTTCTCATTCTCTGCCCCATTGCACAGCCTTCGGTACCTTTATACCTCCCAGACTCTAGATGCTAGTCTCCAAATCATCGTTTATGAAAAGGGGAATGAGATGAAGGGAGTGGTTGAAGTGATGGGAAAAGAGTCAGAAGAAAGTTCCAGAATATCCGTCAGTATGACAAGAAAGATCCCTGACCCCAAATCAAGCTTTGCAAGAAGCAGCAGGCTCAGAATCCAGGCTGCAGGGGTACACACTCACATACACCTTTTCACACACGTACATATTCACTCCTTCACATACAAGCACACACATGGACACACTCATACATGTATGCACATTCAGGCACATGAACACACACACACATGCACACACACTCACACTCACCTTCAGGGGAAACCTGTGTTTTCTCACCCCAGCAAAGATCTTTGCCTTCAATTAAACCATTGCATGTTGGAGGAACATGATAAAACAAAGGAACCTGAATAGCCTTAGCAGCCTCCTTAGAGACCAAGAGACCGGTCTGTCTCAAAGAAAACTCATCCACACACTAAGAAGAGCCTTGAAAGGCAGGCACAGCAAACAGCCCCAGGACAAAACCCAAGACCTGGGAGCAGAAATGGATTCAGACACATGCTCTCGGATGATCTGGTCCTCTCTGGACCAAGCCAGGGCAGGTATGGCCTCTCCTTCCTGATCTCCCAGGAGGCCCTTTGCTTCCCTGCTCACTGTGTCGGCTGTCCCTTGAGAGCCCATCGCCCTAAGTTAAGAGAGTAAGGTCAGCTCATAGGCCTAGTATTCTTTTTCAGCATGCGACACCTGACTCAGTCCTTCTGGGGTGTGGGGATGAGGAGTTAGCACTACTGAGTTTGATCCTGTGAAACAGTGGACTTCGACTCAGTGCCCTGAATAACCGGCAGCTCCGATCTGCACGCTGATAGTCTGTGATGCACTGCAGATTAATAATCCTCGCCTGACCCTTCATTTTAAAAAAGCAAACAAATCCCCTTTGCTCTTAAGATTCATGCATGAAGCAAACAGACCAGGATGCGGTTTCCCTGGAAGGCCTTGTAGTAGTTTCCTGAGCCCCGCCCTCTGAGTTTTTTAAAGGGACTGTCTTTGTACACCTGCTTATTCTAGTGAGTGTGACGTCATCATCACCTGATGTTACAAAAACAATGCTTTAAAGTTGGACCCACTTTCTCCGAAAAGAAAAATTTTAAGTTACAAACCTCAGTAAATCAGTGACTGCACAGCATATAACATTTTTTTTCTTGCTTGCTTCTAGTCACCAGAAGGATCTTTAGTGAGATTATCCATTAAAAACTTGTCTCTGCCTTCTACGTGCTATTTCCTCCAAAACTACACTTCACCCCTCCACAGATTCCCAAAAAGCTACAGTACTTTTTTAGAAGTGTAGTTGAATATTTTGAAAAAAAAATAAAAAGATCGCACATTAAATATGAAGTGTTCTCTCTCTCTTTCTCTTTCTCTCTCTCTGTCTGCTCTGAGGGGCTCACGATGCGGTCTCAAAACCTACCAAAAGTTCCAGAAACCATGACAAAAATAAACTAAACTCCTTTTCATCTTTGGCAGCACAAATGCAGTCACTTCAGCAAACCCACCCACACCGAGAATTAACACCATGCAGACCACATCCACATTTGGCTATTATGGCTACATCAGCTCACCACAGTATTTGTTTGGGAAACATGTAATTTGCAGTTGAGAAGAAAGAAAAAGAATGAAAAAAAAACTGCACAAAAAGAGATTCTTTCAAATGCAAATTAATCCAAAGACATTTTTTTCCTGTGTTTGGAAAATCTCTTTACCATAAGAACACCACAGTTTGTGTGTGAAAAAATATTGGTGCATGAACACCCACCAGTTGAAGAGAATTAAATTGCTGTCAGGTCCCTGAACCATCAAAGCGACTCCTAACTCCAGATGCCTTGGAAGGACTTGTTTAGCTTCTACTGACCTAAGAAGTCTTCTGTTCCCAGGCAGCGAACCCTCTTCTTCTCCACTGAGATGCTGGTGTGGACATCAGAAGGCATTGTATTACTGAACTGATCAGAAAAACAATATTTTTGATCTTCTAAGAGAGAGAGAGAGAAAAGGAGGAGGAGGAGAGAAGAAAGAAAGGAAGAAAGAAAGAAAGAAAGAAAGAAAGAAAGAAAGAAAGAAAGAAAGAAAGAAAAGAAGAAGGAAGGAAGGAAGGAAGAAGAGAGAGAGAGAGAGAAGCCAGGCAAGCAAGGTGTAATGGAGCGTCCTTCCTGGTAAGGAAAAGAAGTAAAGGCAGCTTTGCTGGACCTGGTTTAAACATAGCTCGCAGATTCTGGGAGAATTTACACTGAGCATGCTTGCCTGGGCAGCTTGCATGAGACACTCTTAATGAATATTACTTCCTTCCCACTGGCTAGCCCTGGAAGTCCACACCCACCCCTCTTTCAGAAGTCAGGAATTTAGCGTCCTAAAGCCCAGAAAACAGGCTTCCACAGAGACAAGGCCTCCCCGATCCATAAACTTTCAGGTTATGACCTATGGGTCAGCCTGACAAACAGAACACAGGGTGAGTTTTCCCTGCCCTTGATTACATTCCCGGCTTTGTGCCTGCATGTCCGAAATGCCAGCTACCCCAGAGAGAAGAAAAACAGACGGGCGTTTTCACTAAAGAAAATGCTATCCCAAACGCCAGCATAAAGGCCTTTCTCCAGCCAGCTTTGGAAGGCAGGTCAGAAGGAAGGTTTTCTTGCGACTCAGAATTCATTGTGATTAATTTTAACTTCTAGCTAAAATAAACTAAAAGCCCTATCATTTTTGATAGTTTACCCACCATCTCTCTCTCGCTAAAATTCTAGATACCTATGTATAATCTAAGAATAGGCTCCAAATCCATTTTAGCCTAATGCATCAACACATGGGCTCCTTGGACATTCATTGAACACTACCTGGCAGGGGTTTTTGTTGTTGCTGCTACTGCTGTTGTTTTCTGTGCAGTGCTTTCCTTTCCACTAAGAGTGAAATTCTAAAAATTTAAGAATGGGCTATTTTTCTGACAGTCTAGGGGGAGGGGGGTAAAGGAGGAAGGGAAGAGACGTAAGAAGGGCAGCACCAGACACCACATACACCATAAAATGCAAGGACATTTTCTATTTTAAAAAATAATGTTGCAATGAATTTAGTTAGCTATCTGGTATTTTCAGATCTCCATTTCTAGGTGCCAAATGACAAAGTTAAATATTATTAAATACTCATTTAAATTAAAGTGCTTACTTACCTACAAACACACACACACACACACACACACACACATTTTTATTTGAAAAGCAATGATGTCAGAGTTCAAAAGGCAAAAGAAACTAAGCTTACAAAGAAACACTGCACTCCCTGGCCTCTGATACAAAAACCTGCCTGTTTGGATGCTCACCTTACTAGACCTGGATGGAGGTGGGTGGTCCTTGGACTTCCCACAGGGCAGGGAACCCTGATTGCTCTTCAGGCTGACAAGGGAGGTGGACTTGATTGGGGGAGGGGGAGGGAAATGGGAGACGGTGGCGGGGAGGAGGCAGAAATCTTTAATAAATAAATAATAAATAAATAAATAAATAAATAAATAAACAAACAAACAAAAACCTGCCTGGCCAGCATTGATCCATGATTTAAGGAAAGGTGTCTCTCCAACTGCCTGGAGCACCTGACACAGTCACACTGTGCTTCTGGAATGTTCTGTCGTCCAAGGCTGTTGTTACATCAACATCTCCTTGCCTGCTATTGAACAAATTCGGTTGCTCGCACATGCTCCCCTTCCTGCAATTCCGAGTGTTTTGGAGTGTGCAGGCATGGGGCTTGTTTTGTTTGCTTTCATGCTTTGACTGAGAGAAGAATAAAGCTGAGCCCCCTGCTATGGGTGTTTAGGTGTACTATGAGGAGAGCAAACAGAGTTCTCGGCTGTTAGATACAGCCCAGGAGACATGGAGTTTGGAAGAGCTGAACCATCCCCATAGCAAGATGTCCTAGAGGTCAGAGAGGCCCCTCAGCACAGGATGGGACCCTCAGTCGACGATGGTCTCCTGGCCGGCAATCTCTTTATCTCCCCCACCAGGGTCCGTGTGTGTCCCATTTCCTCCTTTCGCAACCATAATGCTGACCTCTGGATCTAGGTTACAGCAACAGAGAGTCCTGAGTAAGGGTGGCCATGCTTCTTCCAGCCAACCAGCAGAGGTGTGTTGGGAAATAAGTCAGGAGGAAAGTATGCGGCATGGCTGGGCTAAGCCCTGGAGAATGACAGGAAGCCTCTGTATTTGAAATGGCAAATAGTAGGGGTGTCGTGAGTGGCTTTTGTAAAGAATCAATGCATCTGGAGATGTCCTTCGCCAAGATCCAAACGGCAGTCAAGCCCAGTGGCTCCCCTTATCTGCGGAGGGCACATCTCAGCACTCCAGAAATCACAGGTAGCACCAAACCATAGGGCTATCACCCCCTCCTTTACACACCTCTCTCATGAAGAAGCATTTGCATAGTAAGTGCAGTAAGAGTTGACAGTAACTTCTAATAAAGCAGTTGTTAACAGCGATCATGGTCAGCATAATGGCTAAAATGTGTACAGTGGCACAGGCCTTTAATCTCAGATACGCAGAAGCTGAAGCAAAAGGATTGCGAATTCTAGAACAACTCTGAGCCTGTGCAGTTTAGTTATACTCTGTTCTAAAATTTCAAAATCTAAAATAAAAGAGGTCTGGGAATATAGTCCATCGGTAAAGTAGAGGCCTAGTAATTAATGCCCGATGCTTAATCCTTAGTCTAAAAGGGGAGGGGGTGATGTCAAACAAAATAAAGATTATTTGAACACTAACATCAAGAGATCGGTAACCTAGGTGGCTCTTGAGTAACTACCAATAAGGTCATGCCTACAAAATGGGGAAGCTGAAAAAGGAAGATTCCCGTTCCAGGCAGAACAGACTGGGATCAAATGCAGTTTCGAGACACTACTTACAATAGCTTGCAACTAAAAATCTGTAAATTACTCATATATGGACTTTCATTCAATATTTTCAGCCCCCAGTTTCTGAAATCAAAGTTCAATTAAGGGAGGACCACTGTGTAGTAATTTGCGGACTATGTCGGCTGTGAGCAGCAAGAGAACAAAGCTCTTGTAGTAGCTGTGATGGAAAGTGAGGCAGGGATGGGGACACAGTGAGGGGCCTGATCCTGACATGGTGTGGCAGGGATGGGAAGAAGCCAGCCTGAGGCATTGTTGAGGTGGAATGACAAGCTAACTGGATATGCAAATGAGCAGAATCCAAGTGAGCATGATGGTGCTTGAGCAGAAATTGGGAAATCTAGGGAAAGAAAATCCTATCTGCTGAAGAATAAGCCTGGGTACTTACACCACCCATAGTCTCAAACATCCCACTCATGACTCTGTGGAGCGTGCTATGCTTTCTGGCCACTCAGGCTCGCATTCCGGCTAACCTTCAAACCCATAGGACTGATAAGTTCTTGGTATTAACTGTCTTTTCTTACCTTCACCCCAACTTCATTCCATTTACCCCCCTACAACTTAAGAGCATGGAAACCCATGGGATTTATGCGCAGCTCCACTGCAGGCACTCGCCAGGTACAGTGACTATTGAACTGTACTCTAGAGGCTCCTTCAGGACTAACGCCATCATGGCGTCATCAAAGGGATCCTCTGTACCAGCTCAGACCTGTTTCACAGTCACCCTTCTCCCCCACTTCCTCCTCCTGCCTCTCCTCTCCTCAATCACTCGGAGCCACCTTGCCAGGGATCCCTGGAGACATTCCACTTCCGAGTCCACTGACTATACACAGCGGGATTCACGAAAGCCACGCCCCTTGCCTTCCCCTGAGGCCGTTCTGTAGGTCTCTGCCAGTTGTGTTACAGCTGCTTCCTAGGTCCGCCATGGCTTTGCCAGCCTTCCTCTCTACTTCTTTTCAAGCCTTCCTCTCAAAGTTCTTCCTCCTAAAATTCCCTACATGTTTTTCTCTACCAGAGTCCGTTTGTGGGGAATTTTACCCCAAACAGTTAGTGCTTCTCACCCTTGGAAAAACAAACTCCAACAAAAACTTTAGGGACTGATCACCCCAAAACAAGAGGTGAATCGGGAGATCTTCAGCAGTGATGAGTGGCTATGGGAAGCTCCAGGCGTCCACGCTGTCTTGATATAAAATCACTATCATGTCAAACGGTGGTGAATCATGGCTGTGATCCTGGATATGAGACTGCTGGGGACAGCCAGTGCATTGAGGGATGAAAATAGAAGGCGATAGGATATTCATCGCCAATTAAAGGTCAAATATAAAAACTGGTAGGACTCTAGCTGCTTAGGAAGGGAGTGCTTCTCTTGCTGCTGAAGGATCTGAAAGCAGAACCATAAGCCAATTTTGAACTAGAGAAGCAGGAGAATTGTGGAACACAGAGACTTTCCGGTTATCTCTGCTGAGGTCAGGCCCCTATTTGGAAAAGAATGAAACTCGGAGACTTGGATGGGAACAGCTGAGCTGATGCACTTGAATAGCTAGAATTCCCAGTTTCTCTTGGACCCTCTGGGCCTGCAGGGATGGCCCTTGTTCTAAGCAGGGAGCTTCATATAATTTTTTAAACAACTCAGAAAGCCTGGGCTTTGCAAGAAATTGTCATGTGCCTCTTGCGTGACCCACAGGCATTATGGGAATGGTGTAAAGCACATAGTTTTTATCAGTCTTAGAGAAAAGATGGTGGGCACCCAGCAAGGAAGCAGCTTGGCACATTAACTGAAAAGAATTGAGAATCAGAAGTCAGAAGGCTGCAACCCCAGCAGAAGGTCAAAATCAGTCGACTTGTCTCTGGAATGATCCAGAACCCATTGAGTAAAGGATAGGACATGCTCCCAAATGAACAATTTGTGGACTGGAGTAAATATTTATGAAAATAATAGATCCAATTTTTCGAGAAAAGGAAAAACAAAAAAATAAAATCATTAGATATAACATGTGAAGGACTACTAGGTACACCAAAGCTGACATTTTAGGGGCTCTATTGTTCATGGATGAGAAGGGATTTAAGGACCAGGTAATACACAAAACCTTGTCCCAGGTCCAAATGACGTTTGCCTACTAACATAGCCACTGACCCTGCCTATGCCCATGTATATAGTGGGAACAGATTGTCCTTGGGAGGTATCAAGAGCCACACATTGGTTCTTGGGGCTGTGAAATTAGAGTAATCTAGAGAGGGATCCAGAGGAATTCTTTTAATCATATCTTCTGGCCAAGACAGTCAATCAAAACAACACTTTATCCCTGGGGGAACGGCAGAGATTTCTCACTCTGAAGACCAAAGGAATGCAGGGGTGACGTACTCTGTCGTATCTCATTGAATTCACCCTTCTGGCTGCTACAAAAGCCAGACGGACTGTGATGGATGATGGTGACGTATGGAGGATTTAGTCAATCTCAGCTGCAAAGTCTTTGTTGGATTTAACATCTTTCCTAGGTACCCAGCCTTAAGTAGGCGGTATGAAGAGAGCCGGCGATCTGGAAAACGTGTCCCTTTCTATCCCTGTGGGAAAGTAGAACCAGAAGCAGTTTCTACCCACATGGAGATGAACCAAAGTGCACACGTACAGATTTGGCACCAGACTGTCCCTGTGTTTGATAATGTTATCTAGAGGAAAGGGAATGCTTTCATCCACCAGGACATGGCATGTTTGCGCTATCTCCACCAGGCCTCATCGCCTGCCCGGGTGAGCTGGTGGTGAGCACACTGGGAGTCAACTGAGCTGTGAAATGGAGTTTCAGAAGCACAGCCGCGGTGCCGGTTTGGAGAGGCTCCTCTGAAACGTGAGGTGCTGTGCTCCAGAATACAGCGCAGTTTTATGCTGCGATGCCCGAGTAGGTGAGGCACAGAGGTCTGGGAACCATGTGGTCCTTTTATCTGTGCACGCAGGGATGCATCTGAGAGTTTGTGCATCTTACCCCTAAAACTGCCCCCATATGCTTACACTCAATCGGTCTCAGAATAGAGTGCACCAGGACCCACCTAGCTTTAGTAAAGCTAAAGTTTAGGTCAGTGCTTCCCAAGCTTCCTAACGCTGCCGCCCTTTGGTACAGTTCCTCATGCTGTGGTGACCCCCAACCATAAAATTATTTTATTGCTACTTCATAACTGTAATTTTGCTACTGTTATGAACCATAATTTAAATGTCTGGTAGGCAACCCCAAAGAGGGAGAGACCCACAAGTTGAGAATCACTGGTTTAGCCTATGGCTGCTACCTGGTCACTGGGCTCTTGGCCCAAAATACCACTAGTCAAGAAAAGAAGTTATTAAGATGATAGGAGAGTGTTCTCAGGGTCCTGAGGACGAGGGAAGTCAGCTTCCAAGAGGAGAAAGAAAAGACTGTGTCTGACCATTAAGTGACCTATCACTGACACTTCCCTAATTCCGAGCAATCAAATAAAGGAAGGAGTCGGAACATAAGGATGGCCTGGTGGCCTTGAGTCCCAGGGCCCACACGTTTTAAGACAGATGAATGAAAACCTGGGTCATAGCACCAGGGAAGCCACCAAGACTTGGAGAGTAGAATACAAGGTGGTGAGTAGATCTGGTGCTCTGAGCCCTGCCGGAAGCCTCTAGGCCAGTTACAGATGTAGATTCACCAACTTCATACAAATTTATCTAGAGAAAGAAGCAATGAGAATCCTGAGAAAGCATCCTTTTGCTTTTTTAATATTTTCTGTGTTTGAAAGGGGGTGTGTGCATGTTCGCGTATGAATATGTGTGTGTTGTGTGTGTGCATGTGTATGCGTGTGTACAAGTGAGTGTGCATGGGCTAGAGGGTTGACTCGGTGGCTAAGAGTATTAGACTCTCACAGAGGAACAAGCTGCTTCAAATTCCCGCCACTTTCACTTCCCCGTTAGGATGAACTGTGCCTTTGGACCGTGAGAGCAAAATCAACCTGCTCTCCCTGACGTTGCTCCTGTCTGAGCATTTTACCACAGTGACAGGAAAAGAAACAAAGGCAGCCACGTCCAGCTCTTCCTTGAGGCTGGAACCCTTGGTTTCTGCACCCTCTAGGAGTGCCGATTGCTGTTCTCTCACCATGGCGCCTCTCTTGAGGAGCGCCTCTGACCCAGCAGGACCCTGGCTGAACAGAAGAATGGCTGTTTCTGTCCCAGAAGAATCCTATATGCAGAGTCTTTGCCTCAGTGAGCTGGGGTGGGCAGGTGCATCCCTGCTCCGTAGCAACCTTCCAGAATCCCTGAGGCCTCCATTACCACCACACCACCTATCAAGGTCCCCTTTATCTCCTCTTTCCAATGTTCCTCCTGAAAATATTTCCCAAGAAATTCCTGTACACTAATCTCCACCTACGTCAGATTTCTGACAGACTGGGGGAGGGCAGATGCTCAGTGGGTAAAGAGGATGTCACGCAAGCACGAAGACCTGAGTTCAGATCCCGAGTTCACTTACTCGTGGGTGTGGCCTCGTTCCCCTGTGACCCAGCACAGAAGGGAAAGGATCCACCTGACAAAATTTATAACTCAAGGCTTAGTATTCATAGAATTATACAACATGAACATAAATGCTCAGAACACTTCTACTACACCTACGGTGAGCAGTAATTTTCTACTCCCCTACAGCCTCTCTCCCCTAGGCCTACTTGCCATCACTGTAGAGCTGTCTGTCCTCAGCTTTTCATATAAATGGAATCGCATAGCATGTGGCCTGTCATGATCCTTTCCTTCCACTCCACAGATAATTGGAAAGCATAGGCAAGCTATAGTGAGAATGGTTGCTTTGTTTTCCTGGGCGCATGTTTTACAGTAAAAAGACACTGTATTTTATTTAGCTGTTCTTCAGTTGAAGGGCATTTAGGCTGCTTACAGCTTTGCCTATTAGCAATCCTGTTGAGAACATTCCTGTACAAGTTTCTATGTGAATGTTTTGCTTTTATTTCTCTTGAATGTGCCCAGAAAGATGAATTATTTTGTCAGGTGGGAACTCTCACTTAACAACGGAGTCTGTTTTGAGTTGGCCAACTACTCCTGAGCATGGGGCCTGCCTTGGGATGTGGTTGATACACCCAGACTCATGTCATTGGAGAAAACTGATATTCCATTTCCGAGCAGGTGACAACTGCAAGCAACTTCTTGATGAGAAGTGGAACTTTGTGTTTGCTTCCCCTTCTGTGTGTTGGGATTTTGTCTGCTTTGAACACCTGCAAATCTTGTGTGTGGTATCACAGTCTCCGTGAGTTCATAGATGTCTGACACTGTTTTCCTGGGTCATCCCTCACTTCTGGCCCTTACAGTCTTTCTGAATCCTCTTCCACATAGATCCCTGGGTCTTGAGGGGAGGGGTGTGGCAGAGACCCCACTGAGACTGAGTGCTTCCAAAGTCTCTCATTCTCTGAACATTGTCCAGCTGTGGTCTGTGGTCTGTGTTAATTACTAGAGAGTGCAAGAGGGTTAAGCAACACACTGGTCTCTAGGTAACAACTTGAGAATCTGTGTATAAGTTGCTGACCCCTTTTACATCCCCACCAACGGCGCTAAGGAGTCCAGTGTCTCTGCATCCTTGTTGATTCATGTCATCTGCTGCTTTTTTTACAGCCATGCTGGAGATGGAGGGGCCAAGTAAGTAGCTTGTTGTGTGTTTGAAGTCTTCCTGATAGCCACCAATACTAATCACCTGTGCTTGCTCGCTCTTGCTCTCTCTCTCTCTCTCTCTCTCTCTCTCTCTCTCTCTCTCTCTCTCTCTTTCTCCCTTTCCCCTTCTCCCTTTCTTCTCCTCTCCTCCTCCCCATCCCTCTTTCTCTCTTCTTGCACAAGGTCTCAAGTGACCCAGGCTAGCGTCATATTCATTATATATCCAGGAAAGACCTTGGCCTTCGGATCCTCCTGCGTACCTCCTAACCGCTAGGATTCCGGGTGTGTGCCACCACACTTCTTTTATGCAGTGCAGGAGATTAACCCAAGACTTTGGGCATACGAGGTAAACATTGTATCAACTGATTGTATCCTCAGACCCTACCCATTGGTTTCGGAAGCATACTCCAATGCAGTTGTCCTTATAGCTGCCCTGAAATGGCTCTCTCCACCAGTCTGCTGATGACCCCATTGTTACATGAAATAGAACTTGTCTTTCACTTTCTTCTTTGTCTGTCTTATCTGTAGATATAAGTGAATATTCTTGGTAAAACTTTTATATTCTTGGCTTTCAGGGTACCACATCATCTTCCTTTCTTTCTTTCATCTCTGACTGTACTCATTTATTTCTTTTCTCTGACATCCCAAATGAAGACTTCTACAACCTGTCCTGCTGTCTACTCATGTTCTTTTTCTTATGCTAACCCGCCAGAGATCCATGCCGCTCTCCTAGTATCCTGACTTCAAATGTCATGCGTACAGTGGTGGTGGTTTTCACTAGTATATATTCAGCCAGGATCTCAATCCATACAGCCAAAAGCCACATTTTTAACATCACTGCTCAGGTACCTAAGAGACAAGATGAAATATTTCCCAAACTAACCCCCTACTGTTTTTAACCAGACCAGCCCCTTTCCTTTCTCAATTCAGAGCCACTCACTCAAACTGAAACTTTTGGAGCCAGTCTTGACTTTTCCCTTTCTCTGACGAGAACGTAAGTGCCTTGTGTGTGGCCTCTGCCTATCTGGCCTCCTATGCATGCTGCACAACTAGAAGTACCCCTTGAACAACAGGCACCCTATGAATGTTGGTTAAGCAAATCCCATTGATATCCTCCCCCCCGAATGCTTTTTCTTCCGCTCTCCATCTGGAGTACGGAGTACATTTACAGACACAGGTAAGTGTTGCCTTCTCCCTGCAGCTCGGCTGCTTCTGCAGACTTCCCTCCCCGTCAGAGTCATTTCTCCTCAGTGCTCCAGGGGCATATTATATTTAACCTCTACCATTGTACTTAAAATATTGCTTTGTGACTTTCCGTATCCAATTTTCCCACAAGATAATGAGTTCCCGCAATGCATAATCATCACCTTATTATTTCCTTAATAATCCTGGGTGCCTGGCTCATAGTAAAATTAATAAAAGTGTTGAATGAATCACTAAACATACTCTGTCTTCTCTCAGCTCCCAGCCTCCCCTTTCTGCTACCCCAAAATATCAGCAAACCCCTTGGCTCCAAATTCCTAAGGACACCTACTCTTTTCATATCTCCACTGCTCCTGGATTCTCCTCCTGTGCTCACATCTTTATTAGAGAGATACCCCTGTCATTGTCTAAGTAAGATGCTATAACAAACTAATTAGTCCCAAGAAAAACTTAATAGATTACCACCAACACTGAGTGTTAGATCTCAGTGTTGTTAAGGCCTTTTCAACTCAAGCAGGTAAACAACATCCTACATTGGGGAGGGAATGTGGAGATAGGTGACCAATTCTGCCTTTTGATGGTCTTGTTTGGTGGCTGCCAGGTTGCTATGGCTTGGGAGATTTAGACCTCAGATAAATTAAAATCAAGGAGGATATAAATATACCGACCATCTCAAAAAACAAAGATAGCTCCATCGTGGTGATGAAATGAAGGGCTGTGTTATGTCACCACTGACAGCAGTCCTGGGGAGACCCTTGGCCCCTCTCCAATGTACCCCACTTGGCCTTGTGAAAAGATCCACCCACACAGCATAAATAGTTTCAAAATGCTTTGGAAACCAGAAGAGGAATTCATTCAACAAAGCATCCATTAATCCCAGGTCAGAGTCTCCAAACACAAGCTGCAGAACAAATTCTGGTTCTGTACAAGAAAGAGCCACGGGGCTGAAAAGACAGTCAAAAGACACCCTTGGTCTGGAAGGAACTTGAAATGTAATATGGGTGCATCTGTTGCCAACAAAAGGGTTAATACCAAACAGAAGGGTGAAGGTGGTATAGGACAGAGGAAACATCAGCTTAAGGGGCTGTGACCTAGGAGAAGCTGGCCTGGGCTTCTTGAGATGAGTAGGAAGATAAGAAGATATTTTCTAAGCAAATGAGGGAAAGCATAGAAAAAAAAAGCACATACAAAGCAGGGAGTCTTGGTCCAGCTTGGCTTAGAAGAGCCTCTCAGAGCTGCAATATGACTGGGTCTGAGAACTGGAGAAGATGTGTAGTAACATTCTTAGATGATGAAGACTGGGTTATGAGCAATATTGAATACCGTGATAAAAGCTGGATTTCATCATTTTAGGTAGTGATAAATGGTTTAAGAAATTTTTAAATCAGGATTCAGCCTTTCAGAATTTTAACTTTTGTATGAGTCTCCTTTAACTTCCATTATATGGGATGCCATGTTATACAAGGTCATTTTCATTCCGAAAAACAACTTGGCTTTAGGATGGAGAAATGGTGAGAAGGGGTGAGCTTAATCCATCTGTTGACAGCAGCACTATCCAATGCAGGGAGTGAGAGTTTGCGTTCCCATCACCATCCCCAAAACATGTTCTCACCAAGGCCACAGTATCCACCGTACAATAACCAATCGAGTGGACACTTTCAGGCTGTCAGTGTCTCTCCGTGTGTTAAACATTTCTCTGTTGTGCAAAGATGACTAAGAAGGGATGCATACAGTTACATGGATGAGAGAGTCAAAAATCCTCGTGACCAATCGACTGGGGTGAGGAGAACCAGGGATGGCATGGCCGATTATTTTGACTGATTGAGTGTATTTGTTCACACAAGGGGCACAGAATGCCAAGAAAGCTTTTAGGGAACTATTCTAAAGCTGTGCCAGTGAATATTGAGTTTGATACTTCAGTGAGACAGGCGGGTGAGAAGTTATAAGAAAAAATGAATGTGAACACCAATCAGGAAAAGACTACCTAGAAGCTGCAGATCTCAGCAACAACCAACATGTAATAGTGTGTCAAAACCAGGTAATTCTCTAGAGTATACTTGGAGATCAATGGATACCAAATGCAAAGACTGGTTGAAAAAAGAAATCCATGAGACTAGAAGAGGGAAAGATGGAGAATGCATCCCAAAGCTGGAAGAGGCTTTCAACAGAGGAGTGTCCAACAGAGACTAAAAAAGAGACTTTGGCTGCCTAAGAACACCAGGTCATTGAGATGTAGGTGAGGGAGAAATGTGAAGTGATGGAAACCCCAGAAATAAACCAGGAGGGGGCACCCACCCTCAACTCCACTAAAAGAAGGCGGACACCTGAGAATCAGTACAATGTTGACTTTCGTGCCCTGCCCCCATCTGTACTGAGTTACAAATGAAAGGGAAGAAACAAAGCCCATGAATGTCTAAAGATGCATGGACTCCAGCTTTTCACTCCTTCCTCCTATAAGCCATACACAGAGTAGCCTTAAACCATCATGAGTAATCTCATGTGAACTCCAACACAGGCCACATTTGATTTGCCCAGTCATGGACATATGACCCAAACCCAGCTCATCGTACACTTTCAGCATGTTGGGTCATCAGAGGGCCTCTCCTAAGATTTCCTTTGAGGAACATATAGAAGGATGTGCTAGCTGCCAGTAGAAGCTGCTTCACATTTAGAATCTGTAATAGCCAGGAGGACCACAGGCAGGATAAGATTGTGAAAGACAGTTTGGAATAAGCTGAGGAACCCAATGACAGAGAAACAGTAGAAGTCAACTGAGAGAAGAGAAGCTTTTAAGAGCTCAGAGCATCTAGTCTCAGTGCCCCTGCAGCCCCCAGAGAGTTTTCTGTTCCGTCTAAAAACATTTGTACATTAAGCCCTTATATTTTCTCAGGTTCGTTGGAGCTGAGTGTCTTTCTTTTTTGCAACCAGAAGAGATTAACTATAAAAGTTAACTATAAAAGACACTGGTCTGGACAACAGAGGCAACAATGGATCAGTGAGATTGCTTCCAACTAAAACACACAAACACAGTGAAAGAAAAGACAACAGAAGGAAAGACAACCCATGGGACAGAGGGAAATGTATGAAGAGCTGATGTCTCACAGGAGATTGGCATCCAGATTATATAAGCAACTCAGGCTCAGCAGAAAGAAAACAAACAGCCCGTTCTTTAAAATAAGCAATGACCCAAAAAGGCATACAAATGAACCAGTATACAAAAAAAGAAATAAATATTCAACCCCACTAATATCCAAAGAAAAGTAAGCTAAACCTGTGATAACAAGTCATGTCTGTCATGATCGGTCATGTCAAGGTCAATATAAAAGGTCATTGGTGCTATTAAAAACATGGGGGGGAAGAGAATGATGATTCACTATGATGGAATGCAAATTAATACAACTGTTATGGAAAACAAGATGGCAGTTCCTTCAAACATTGGTATAAAAGGTTCTTCTGTTAATGTGTTGCTTTCATTGGTTAATGAATAAAGAAACTGCTTTGGGCCTGATAGGGCAGAACTTAGGTAGGCAGAGAAGACAGAACTGAATGCTGGGAAGAAGGGCAGAGTGAGAGAAGCCATGGATTCTCTGCCTGAAATGGATGCCAGTTAGAATCTCCAGTAAGCCACTGCTATGTGGCGATACACAGATTAGTGGAGATGGGTTAAACTAATATATAAGAGTTAGCCAATTAGAAGTTAAAGCTAATGGCCAAGCAGTGTTTTAATTAATAGTTTCTGTGTCGTTATTTCGGGTGTAAGCTAGCTGGGTGGCCAGGACAAATAAGTGGCCTGCTCCCTACAACAAAACATGAAAACCAGTACAACCATCTGATCCAACAATCCCACTACTGAGTCTGTCTAGAGGGAAGGGAAAGCAGTATGTCGGAGATGCATGCATCCTTAAATTTGTTTGAGCGTTATACACAAGATTCAGGCAAGGGAATCAGTGTGAGTGTCCATCAGTCATAAATAAAATGTGACACAGACAAAGAAAAAGAATTTCTTTAAGAACTTCAAATCCTACCATTTGCAACATGGCTGGAATTGGAAGTTGTCACGCTAAATATAATAAGTCAGTCACAGAAAGACAAATACCAGGACTGGGGAGATGGCACGGTGGGTAAAGCACTTATGGAATAAGCATGCGGGCATGAGTTCAGATGCCCAGAACCTGCATGGCAGCACCTATCTGTAACCCAGCCCTGGGGAGGCAGAGGCAGGTGTTTCCAGTGGCTTGCTGGCCAGTTCGTCTAGCTGTAAAATCAAGTTTTGGGTCCGTGGAGAAGCCCTGTCTCAGAAACTAACGTCAACAGCTATTGAGAAAGACATTGACATGACTCTCTGGCCTACTTACAGGCACACATGGACATATACACCTTATACACACACGTGCATACAATATAATGCAAAATGCAAGTGCTTCATGGTCAGTTACATATGGAATCCAATAGCGAATGGTGACCACCAGGGTGAGGAGGGGTGGGGCGGGGTGTGGTCACATGACATGGGATTTCAGTTTCATGGGAGGAGTAGGTTCAGAACAACTATCCCACAACATGGAAACCACAGATGATTGTGTATTGGAGACTTCCACAAAATATGCATTTATCAAGACACTAGCTTTCATACCATAAATATAATTTGTATTTGTAAAATTTAAAATACTAGCATGTTTTTTATTTTAAAATTAAAGAAATACATCTGTGAATGGGAGGTAAATTCTCAGTCAATAGCAACAAACCAAGGGTCACTTGACACATGGGTCATTTGAGCTACACATAACGGAAGGGGGGATGTTAATGGGCTACTTTGACAGACTTAACCAGTTTGCTTGCCTTATTGATTTGTTCCTAAAGAGCTCTGGACTAGGAAACATGGGTCTAATGCTTACTCAACTCATTCAGTTATTCACTAAGTCACTTAACTTGAGTCTTGGTTCCCTTACCTAAACAATAGAGATGTAAACATCTAACTCCTTACCTCACAGGATGTAAGATCTTATGCTGACAGATTAGATCATCATACTGAAAAGTGAAACTCTGAATTGTTACTAACCATGAATCATGCATGTCAAACCCGGCATCTGCTGTATGCTTCTCTTCACTAACATACCCAAGGATTGTCTCAACAGAGCTAAACCTACCCTGCCATCTCACCTGCCTCTCCCCTTGTTTCTCCCTTCCACGTGTGTTTGAAGCTCTCTGTTCATGCTGTGGTCCTGTCTTTTTAATTCTGGCTGGGTGCCACAGAAGTGCAATAACTAAGCTACCTAGTTTGCTCTATGCTGCTATGATAAACACCACAAACAAAAGCAACTTCACAGAGGACAGGGTTTCTTTGGGTTATTGCTTGATCACAGGCGATCTCTGGGGAAAGTCAGGGCAGGACCACAAAGCAGGAACTGAAGCAGAGGCCCTAGAGGAACACTGCTTCCTGGCTTTCTCCTCATGGACTGCTCAGTTTGATTGCTTACACAACCCAGGATCACCTGCTCAGGGGTGACACTGTCCACAGTGGACTGCCCTCCCCCCCTAGATCAACCATTAATCAATAAAATCTGCCTACTGGCTGATTTTATAGAGGCATTTTCTGAGTTGAGGTTACCTCTTTCTTATGACCTTACCTTGTGTCAAGTTCATAATAAAACTAACCAGTACACTGAATAACCAACAAATAAACTGGGAAAGGCACTGACATGTTTGCTCACATGCAAAAATATTCCACTATAAACAAGAAATCACATTAGAAATGGTAACTGATGGCAGTGGCCACCATAGTGATAACAAGAAGTCCTGCTGGTTGGTCTAATAGACATTATGTCTACAATGTATATGACCAGAGCCTTAGTGATTTGAAAAGGATCTTCAGGCAACCCTACGAGACACAATGAGTGGAAGAAAAAAGGTACACGCCTTATAGACTTGACCCATTTTATCCATTTTGAAGACATTTTTTAAAGCCCTCATGCCAAGCTTCGGTATAATCTGAAAGCCTCACAAATCTAATTCAGAATGATAATCACTAATTAGCGGGACTGCATGAAGCTATGAAGCTTCGGGCACAGCAAAGGAAACAACCAATAAAGAGACAGTCCAGAGAAGAGAAGGAAAACCTTGCCAGCTTTACACCTGACAGGGGACGGCTATCCAGAATAGATAAACAATTCCCAAAATCAAGGACCAAAAAAACAAGCAATTCCATCAGAAAACAAGGCAGTGCACACAACAGACACCTTTCAGGAGAAGAAATGTGAATGAGTGGTCATTCCAGCTTGCTTCTCTGTTGAGATTTAACACCATGGCCGGAAACAACTTGCGGAGGAAGGGGTTTCTTTCATCTTATGGCTTGTAGTTCATTGATCAGGGCAGGAGTTCAAGGCAGAAACATGGAGGAATGTTGCTTACTGGCTTGCTCCTTCTGACTTGCTGGGCTGCTTTTCTTCTATAGCCCAAGCCCATCTGCCTAGGGATGGCTCCACCCACAGTGGGCTGGGCCCTCCTACATTAGTTAACAATAAAGAAAATGCCTCTCAGACATGCCTATGAGGCAAGCTGATGGAGGATTTTTCTCAGCTGGAGTTCTTTCTTCCCAGATGACATCAGTTGGTGTCAAAGTGCCCAGAACCAACCGCCACAATAATAAATAGATGAAAATGTTGAACACCCAGCAGGGACATAAAATTAAAACTCTATTGAGCAGCCATCTCACCCCAATCAGAAAACAAAAGCGAGTCGGTGAGGAGGCTCAGCAGGTAAAAGTGCTTGCCATGCAGTCTGGTGGCCTGAGTTCAATCACTGGTGAACAGAGAAAGTCAACTCTGAGTTCTACATGGATACCATGACATGAGCACACAAGCATTCCCACACACAACAAATAATAAATAAATAAGAAGAATTTAAAGACAAGAAACCAATGCTGGCAAGGCAAGAATGAAGGACAAATAGGAACTCCTCCACAGTGTTTTCCATGGTGGGAATTGGCATGGTGGATCCCCGAGCAACTAAAACTAAAGCTAGCATATGAACCACCTGTATGACTCTCGAAAGATAAAGAAATCAAACCGGTCAGTAACAGAGATCCCTGCAGACCCTTGCTTATCACAGCAATATTCATTACAGCTTAGCTGTCCATCAATGAACAAATGCATTAAGAAAATGCTATACACATGCACAGTCATTAAGAACAAAATTATGTCATTTGCAGGGAAATGGATGGAACTGGACCCCATCATATTAAACAAAATAAGCCAGAGTCAGAGGCACCCATTACATATTTTCTCTCAAATGTAGACTGGAAAAAAATGAGAAGGGACATTACATGGGAAAGAAGGAAGCAGAGAGAAGAGAAGGAGTATAAGTGTGGATATTAGGGAGCATAAATATTCTCAAAGCACTGTATATATGTATGAAGATGTTATAATAAAACCTAGTAATTGATGCAACTAATGAACACATAAAAAACTAAACCATTAAGGCACAGATGGGATTAACTTTCTTCTAACAAATTTCCATGGGCTACACATCTCTCTAATCCTAGCCTAGGAAGAATAAGAACTAATTCTGAAGGAGGCTAAGGGACTTGCAGAACCTTTCAAACGAGACAGCATTGGGGACTTCACTAGCGCACATGAAGTTGTGCCATTGGATGTGCAATGGCACCACCTTATTCTAAGATCAAGAGAATTTTCTGACTCTACCTCTTGGTCAGCACTGGGAAACCATTTGCTGGCTCCGAAGAGATTATTCGATAACACGGTGTGTGAATTTAGTCCGGTGAAAACCAGGGAGTGGAACCACAGGTAACATGAGAATGTCAGTTTGCTCTGGACTTCAGTGGGTTTGGCACGAGGGAGCCCCGGGCACTGCTAAGTCTCCCGACTATGGCAGAAGGACAGCACTGTGTGTGGCATCTCACCAGGCATGTCGGGCATATGCCTCAGCAGCGTCCAACATGTTTCCCTCTACGTTGTGGCTCAGGAAATATTAACCCCTGACTGGAGCTCAGATGGAGGAAACAGGGTCTGAGGGATCCCTTCTGCTCTATGTTTAACCCAAGCAAGGCAAATGACTGTAGAAAATCAGATGGTTCAAGTGGGCAGTTGAGAGGTAGAAACGGGGAATCAGAGCAAGCTAGTGACTAACCAAATCAGTAAACTCTGTTTCAAGTGAGAGACCCTGCCTCAAAATACAAGGTGGACAACAATTAAAGAAGACATTTTAATTTCCATTTGTACGCGTGCACATGGGCACCCACACACATGTGAACACACACACATAAGAATACACCTGCTTTGATGGGCTATATGGGGCTGATTTATTTACAAGTGAAGTGTTGACATTTCCTACTGTAAACCACAAAGAGAGAAACAAAAAACAGCTTCGTTGCCCCTTTAAGTTTCTGAGAACAGAGAATTTGTTCTTCTAAATATTCCCAGCACTCCCTGGTCAGTAGCTGTGGTTCAACTGGAAACACAAGCATAGTTCAAAACGCTGTGGCAAAAACACACAGTCGGTGGAATCTATCAGAGGCAGAGCTTTCCCAGAAGGGACCAGCAGGGTGCCGGGCACCTGATGGGATATGGTGACACATTCAGAAGGGGACATGGGAGAGGAGGGCAGGAGCAGCAGAAGCTATTGTACCAACTCTATGATTTGCCCATGTCGGCCTTACAGGTGTTCCCAAGGGTAGCTCTGGGTCGCTGAGTTTCCCCTTCTCCCATAAGCCCCCACTGCTGCCCCATCCCTGGTACAATTATCGCGGGCTTTAGAGACAAAGTCTCCCACTAACTTTTCACCTGTGCCCCCCCTTAATAATATTAGACCATAAAGTTGCTTAGCGCAGGAGGAGTTGCCATGACGACGACATCCATATCTCTGTACAAGTGCCAGAGCTGAGACCTGGGGGCTCGGGCACATGGCAAAAGGACAGCTTGTGAGGAACAATGGAGGGAGAGACTGCAGACTCTTTTCATGCCTAATTACCCATGAGCACATGGCACAATGGCTTATTTAACTCCGCCTTGGCTCGGAATGGAGGCAGATTCCTGTTCCAGTTGGAAGGGATTCCAGCCCTGGCCATGGATGGGTGGGAGAAGAACCATGAGTTTCTGAATTGCAGAGACCTCCTAATTATTTTGCATTTGGCCATCTTTCCTCAGAAGCCAGTTATTCCAAGGGTGTGGGGGGAGGAGGACTGCTCCATCTCAGATATAGCTGCAGGCTGAACTCGAATAACTGGTATTAGCAACCTTTGTTTCCCATGCAAAAAAAAAGTAGGCTATAACTCAGGGTGCATGCTCGTAACTGACTCTGCCAAAGAGCAGGGTGGCTTGTGAAGCCCTTAGGACACAGAAAATAACTTTCCAGGCTTCTTACTTACTCCCGAGGAATAGACTTTAGACTGCCCCCTGTCCACCCCAGAATATTGCAGACTCTGGAAGTGTAGGGCAGACTGTGTGTATGTGGGGATGGGGGGGGGGTGTTGACAGAAGGGACAAGGGGTGATAGAAGCAAGGAAGAGAGCTTACAGCATGGAGCTGGGCCACCTCTTCTGTACAGAGAGCTCACCAAAACCCCCAAGTTTGTAATTATCAAAGAGGTGGGGGAGAAAACAAAACTACATTCCTGAGGAATCTGAAGTATATGTGGATTTCACCGAATTAAGCGTTAGGCTCTGTGTCAGATTCTCTATCATCCTAATCAAAGGAATAGGCAAGAAATGCAGGAAAGATGTTCTGTGCTTTTATTGATTACCAAGGCAGCACCCAAGTCAACCCAGATAACCTTGCTTTAACCGCTGATTGAATCTCTGCTCCAGTCTGACCTGGACCACTTTCCTCTCCAGCTGATTTACTGTTCATCTTCTGAGCCAAATCACCCCGAGCAAAGAGGTCAAAGGCCTCCCACCTCTCTTTTCTGGCTTGGCACAGCCCAGTGGGCCTCACCATACTCTCTCTGAATATTTCTTCCTTATCACTAAGTGCACTAGGATATAAGACGTCTGAGTTCATCTTTCCAACATGTCCAGAGCACACTCTGCCATTAAGGATAAAAAGAATGTATTTATTATGGAGTCATTGGCATCTTTGAGAAGCTCTATAGGTCTGTCCACCATGGGAAGTGCAGCCATGAAGTGGAACATACATGTATGTGTACATACATACATGCATACTTTTTTTTAATGACTCCAGGGAACCAGCCTTGCCTGCAAGGCAGGGTTGGGTACAGATTTCATCCCCCTGTAGCCATGGAACCAAAGAAATCCAAAAGCAAGCAGCCCTCAAGAAGATGACCAGCATCCTGGAGACCCAGTTCACTTGCCCCTTCTGCAACCCTTGGAAAGTCTTGTGATGCAAAAATGGACTCTGCTCAAAACACCGGAGTCATTTCCTGTACCGTGTGACAACCATCAGCTATCTGTCAGAGCTAGTGGGTGTGCACAGGGATTGGTTAGACGCCTGTGAGGCAACCAATCAATAGCAATATCAAGGACCCGCCCCCCCACAGCTCCCACCTAGGTGCCAATCCAGAGCTATTCCAGGTCTGTTTCTAATTCATCGCCATTGGCGAATGTAAGGTTTTGTTATATTTTTAATTTCCTGATATTATGGAAACACTTTTATAGACTACAACGGAATCAAGTACTAAAAAAACACCATCAGGTATGTGGACATCACAGAAATGTTAGCTTACTAAAAGAAATTTCTACATGGTTTCACTGATTTCCAGAAAAGCAGTGTACAGACCAGCCCAGGTGTGGCCCATATGTGATCATCAGTGCTCAAGGAAATCACCCAGGGATTGTTGACATGTTATATGAGGACTTTTTTAACCTGCAGGAGGCAGTGAGTCTTCCTTGTCCAAGGTTTTATCCCTTTAGAAAGTGAGTTTCCTCCCCTGCTCTTACCCATGTGGCTATAACAACACCACTGTCCTAAATCTTAAACTATTGACATGGGGTGACACTCAACATTGCTCCTGGCCAAGGGAAGTGATTTCCAGTTCATCTGAAGGACACCCATGCACATATGTCCATGGAGTCCTCTGGAATTAACACGTATTCTATCCACCAAAAGCATCCAGCAAAAAAGAAAGATATTGTGGCCTGTATCTCCCAAAGCAGAGTTATGTGAATCGTGAAAGCAAGAGATCAATGAGACAGAACTCTCTGAATCATTTCCAGTGATCTACTTTCAGATTGTGGACTGACCCTTCCTACATTAGGCCCTGCTGTGTCACATTAAATTCCCAGCAGGAGCTGGGACCATTTACCTGGCACAGCTTTGGGTTAATCAGAGGTGTGATGGAGGTGGGTCTTGTATATTATCTGTTGCTTTCATTGGTTAACTAATAAAGAAAACTGCTTGGCCTGATAGGGCAGAAAATTAGGTAGGCGGAGTAGACAGAACAGAATGCTGGGAGAAAGAAGCTGAGTCAGGCAGTCGCCATGATTCTCCCACTCCAGACAGATGCAGGTTAAGATCTTTCCTGGTAAGCCAGCTCGTGGTGCTACACGGAATATTAGAAATGGGTTAGATCAATATGTAAGAGCTAGCCAATAAGAGGTTGGAACTATTGGGCCAGGCAGTGTTTAAAAGAATACAGTTTCCGTGTAATTATTTCGGGTAAAGCTAGCCAGGTGATGGGACACAGCCCGCTGCTGCTCCTTCAACAGAGGTGGACACAAAAGCTTAAGAGCCGCCTCTATATTGACATGGACAATCTCATGGAAGCGGCAGTGAAGGAAAAGAGAGATGTGGTCTGGCCAGAGAGGCAGACTAACTGCAGATCTTCATCTCTCTCTCCTCTCCTCCAAATCCAGTGTCCCAGTCTCAAGCCCAGATCTGCAGCAGACCACCTTCTGAGGCCTCCTCCTCTCTCTGTTGCCATCTCCAGTGGATCAGGCAGATCCGCTCCTCTAACCTTCCTCCCGACTCATCCTGTTATCCCTGTCCCCAACTCCAGCAGACATCCTCTAGGAACCCACTAGGCTACCCATGACAGCCAGAAAACAAGTGAAGAAGGAGGCAAGCTTCAGATCTTCACTCCCTCCTCTCCTCCAAATCCAATCCCCCAGTCTCATCAACATCTCTGCAGCAGTCCACCTGTTGGGGCCTCTCCCTACTCTCTGCTCTCATTCCTAGGGTACTAGGCAGATCCCAGTGGAACATCCTGATTTTCTCCCTCCCATGAACCCCCTTAGCCTCACCACCATTTCTTTTTTTTTTTTTTTTTTTTTTTTTTTTTTTTTTTTT
>NC_022012.1:35097294-35097896 GCF_000317375.1 Microtus ochrogaster | reverse complement strand
CTCGAACTCACAGAGATCAGCCTGCCTCGGCCTCCCGAGTGCTGGGATTAAAGGCGTGAGCCACCACCGCCCGGCCCTCACTACCATTTCTAAGAGTCAGCTCTCAATACCTAGAAATACAGCTTGCCCTGAGCTCCCAGTGGTCTCAAAGATCAGCATCCCAAAAGAATTCCCTACTAAGCAACACACAGCCACCATACTCCTAAGAAGCAGAAAAAGCAACAAACACCAAGGAACAAAACACCCTCACAACAACGACAAAATCAGATATCAGCATCTAGGATTGCACTCATCCCAAACCCGGATGCCTAGACATTAGTGTAGAAAACACAGTCAATAACATCCAGCACAATATGTCTTCACTGGAGCCCAGCAACCTCACCAAAGTAGACCCTGAGAACCGCAACATAGCCGAAACACAAGAAAAAGCTTTTTAAAATAGCCTTTATGAATGTTATAAGGGTTCTTAAAGATGAAAACAATAAATCCCTTTAAAAATATATGAAAACTGTTCTTGAGTTCTCAGTAATCCTCATTGTCCGCTATGTAAGTCCGGTTTTATCCCATGCTTTTTCAGACCCAGGCTAGCTGGTCTTGGTGAA
>NC_022012.1:35074432-35097194 GCF_000317375.1 Microtus ochrogaster | reverse complement strand
TCCCACAGGTCGGGGAACCCTGATTGCTCTTCAAGCTGACGAGGGAGAGGGACTTGATCGGGGGAGGGGGAGGGAGGTGGGAGGCGGTAGCGGGGAGGGGGCAGAAATCCTTAATAAATAAATAAAATTTAAAAAAAAATATGAAAACACAGTGGAAGGAAATAAATAAAACAGTTCAATACCTGGATGTCAGCATGTAGAATACAGATAGATCCCTATCTATCACCCTGCACAAAACTCAAGTCCAAGTTGATCAAAGATCTCAACATAAAACCAAATACACAGAACCTGATAGAAGAGAAAGTGGGAAATAGCCTTGAACGTATTTGGCACAGGAAATATCTTCCTGATCAGAATACCCAAAGTGCAGGCACTAAGATTGGCAGTTAATAAGTGGGAACTGATTAAACTGAAAAACTTCTCTAAGGCAAAGGATACCATCAAAAGGACATATGACAGCCTACAGAATGGAAAAAGATCTTCACCAACACCACATCTGACAGAGAGCTGATTTCCAAAATACATAAAGAACTCAAGAAGCTAGACATCAACAGAGCAAATAATCCAATTAAAAATTGGCATACAGATCTAAATAGAGAAATTTCAAATGGCCAGACTGGAGTGTGAATCTCAGCACTTCCTCTGGGCAGTTCCCATCCTCCTGTCACTCCAGCTCCAGGGAATCTAACACCCTCTTCTGGCCTCCAAGGGTGCCCACCTGCACATGCGCATAAACGCATATAAATGCATTCATTTTTAAAAGTTAAGAACATGGGTGATGGCTTCTATTTAGTCTTTAAACTATAAGAGAAAAGTTTTGCAATCATTCATTTTCATGGATAATGAAGGAAATATAATTAATCTCTAATGAGCTCTGAATTCCATCTTGCAGACCAGTATTATCTGAAGTGCAGTGTATAGATTCTGGTCACCCACAACAACTCACTTGAAACTCTGAGAAAAAGACACTGGAATACCTCCTTATATATCTTTATCTTATTGGGATTTTACTTTAATTTTGTTTACTTACAAGTATCATTGTATATTGGAAATGTATAATTTGCTTTATGGTTTTACAGGGACAGACCACATAGTTTGCTTTGTGACTCAAAGGAGGACTTAAACTTGGACTTTTGAGTTATGTTACATTTTTGAGACCCTGAGGAGTCCTGGGTATGGACTAAAGAATATAGCACAGATGGAAAAAAGCATCTGGGGCAGGGCAAGTGTGAAATATCGTTCAAGGAGATGTAGTCAGGTAATGACTGTTACCCAGGGAGCAGTGATGGCTAATCTGTCACCTAGGAGAGACTGGAGAGATAGTGCAGCCCTTAAGAGCATGGGCCACTCTTGCTCCAGGTCATGTGACTCCCAACCCACTTGTCACTCCATCACTGGGGGATCTGACCACTCCATGGGCATTGTCACTTGTCTTTATATAATCATACACACACACACACACACACACACACACACACACACACACACATGCACACCTCCATGCGCATACATACACAATGTTTAAAAATAAGTATTTTTTAAAAGAAAGAAAAGTTCCTAGGAGGTTAGTAAAAGACAGAGGGCGGGAGAGAGAAGGGGAGAGGGGAAGAAAGCCAAAGACAGAGAAACAGGAAGTAGAGACTAAAGAGAAAGAAGTTGGCAACAGTGAACCTCTGACTCCAGTCCTCAGCTTCCTGGAGCTTCCGGCCCTGAGATCTCATCCTTCTGTTCCGGAATTTGGACACTATTTTCCCAACAGATCCCTTATTTTTAGTTTTTCTTCTGCTTGTTTTTCCTGTGTTGGATTGAGCTGAGTTCTTTCAGTGGCAAGCTTTCTCACAGGGAATCAGTAGTAGGATTAAACATTACAAGCAACAGAGCCTAAAATGTAGAATGGCCTAAATCAGAATTGAGTTGTGGGCGATTTTCTTCACATAACCTGACTAACTCTGGGGGAGGCGGTGCGCACATGTAAGCCTGCACTCAGTGAGCCCAAGGCCAGCTGAGGTAGCAAAGCAAGACTCTACCTCAAAACAAACAAACAGTGATTGTTGCATGTTAGCTTTTATTTTTCTTCCTCTCAACTCCACTGTCAAAGAGCAGGAAAATTGTTTGAAAGTTATTTCTTACTGGAATCCAATAGGAATTCCATTTCCGGTTTTTGCACAGGTACCTTTAGGTCGGGGGGAGGTCCATACACTTCCTGTAGGTGTGTTCATGTGCAAGTGGAAGGCAGAGATCCTTGTCAGGGGTTCTCCTCCGTCACTCTCCACTTTACTTCTTGAGACAGGGTCTCCCACTGAAACTGGAACTCGCCATTTGGCAAGGCTAGCTGGCCAGTGAGCTCTGAGGATCAGTTTACCTGTCTCCTCCTCCACAGAGTGGCCTTATGAATGCATCTCACACACTGGTTTTGTAAGTGGGTAATGAAAATCTAAACTCAAGTCCTCATGCTTGATCAGCAGACACTTTACTGAGTCTTGGTCTTTAGTCTTAATGACAGTCCTCTGTGTGATCATACTGTTAAGCCCATTGGAGCAGGCATTTTGGGCCACCAATCAGCTCCCATATAGACACAGGGACTTATTATTAGTTAAGAATCCTTTGTCTTAGTTTAGGCTTGTTTCTGGCTCACTTTTTTTTTTAACATAAATTAATCTGTTCACCTATATTTTATCTAAAGGGTTTTATCTTTCTTTCATTCTGCATGACCTACTTGCTTGCTTTCTCCGAGTCTGGCTGGCTGGAAGCGGCTTGGCTGATTGGCCCCTGGTGTCTCTCTTTTTGTCTCGCTGGTTCTCTCTCAAGCCTAGATCCTACTACTACTTATTATCTCTGCCTGCCAGACCCACCTCTCTCTCTACTACCTAGCTATTGGCCATTCAGCCTTTTATGAGACCAATCGGATGCCTTAGCCAGGCAAGGTGAAACAAATACACCACATCTCTACGCATTAAACAGATATTCTATTCCACATCAGTCCATGAACCCCATTTGTGTCCTGGGGATTAAGCTGCATTTCTTCCAAAGCAGCTGCAATGAGCAGCTTCCCCCCTAATTCACACAACCAGAAAGGAACAGACATAGGGTGGATCCTCTCTCCTGATCTAAGACCACTGCAGAAGGGTCATCTCCCTGAAGGAGTGAGAAAGACTCCCGCACCGTGCTTTTGAACTAGTCTAGAGAGAGGAAAGGTTTGTACGGTGCCTGAGAGAAAAGTCAGGACCAAAGAGATGGCGGGAACGTCACTATTCCAGTGCCCATCAGAGCTCCTGCCCGAGGGTCTGTAAACAGGCACTCACCATCTTCCTCTATGGGAAAAGGTGGGAATCGGCACCTTGTCTTCTCTGTCCACATCGGTTGGTCAGTTTGTGGTTCGGGAGGAGGGAAGAGGCCAGCAGGAGATCCAGAATAAAGACCACAATCTGAGGCCAATAGGTTGGCGGCAGAAATCCAAGGGCTCAGGAAAAATTCTAAGGTATTAACCAAAAAGCTCTATTTTTAGTATCTGTTGCTAATAGAGAAGTTAAAACAAAAAAAAATGAAGAAATCCACTTTTAGTTTGTGGATATTGACAGAACTCAAGTCAGGCAGCAATAAGGTTTTGTCTGTTTCTTAGCGAATCACAAAAAGGTATATCAGTGTCTGCATCCCTCAACCTATTATCCTGTTGTCACCAACGATTTCTATTTATGTATGCATGTATGTATTGTGTATGTATATATTATGTATGTGTGAAAGTGTCTGTGTACAGGTGTGCGAGAATGTATGTGCACAGATGTGTGCAGAGGCCAGAAAAGAGCATCAGAGCTCTTGCAGCTGGAGTTCCAGGTGTCTGTTAGCCACTAAACAAGGATAATTGGATCTAAACTCTAGTCCTCATGATTGAGCTGCAATTACTCTTAACTGCTGAGCCTTTATCTCTCTGTCCCCTTCATCAACTATTTATTAACTAACATTACTTGAAAAGTTTCTGTGTGCAAGGCCTCACACTAAGACACTTGGAAGCTATAGAGAATAAAGCAAAGACTTGCATCACTAAAATACAGATGTGTGGCCTTAAAGGTGGCGCAGAGCAAAGGAATGGGGCTGTGACTAGGGCTCGGGCTGCAGCTGACTATAATCTTTGAATGGACAGAAACTCCTCCTCGGTCCTGTGAGGAGAGAGGAGGAGCCAAGGCACATGGATGTCCACACACAACTGAAACCAAGACTCAAGTGTGATCCTAGGAACTTGGGACAATTCAGAATCCCAGGGGACCCCATGAGTTGCTCTTTTCTTCATTTGCTTTGAATAAGACCCCCTAGAATCTACAATATCTTTATTCAATCTGCCATAGCATCCTGAGCTAGAGCAAAAGAGAGCTACTTTGACATCACCTGCCAGTCCTATGGGAACCATGGTTTACTTCACTCACCAAAACATCTTTGGCTGGGACACAGAGAAAATAAAGTAGCAACCCAAAAATCTAACTTCCAGGTTGCTCTCCCTGAAACATTTACACAAACCTTCCCCTCATGACATTGTTATGTTGAGGTCTGCATAACTAGAGCATGCTAAGGTATAAGCAATTCAAATGTGACATTGGTGTTTCAGGCGAGAATGACAGAAAAGAGATGCTAGCGGGATGTATCAATTACTACTTGGGGAAGGTAAGCGTGGCAAACCTGGCTCTTCCTGGCATTAGACAGGTGTCATTTCATAGCTGTGAGTGGTCTCCAGGAGCCAGCTCCAGCGCAGATAAGAAGTCACTAGAGCTGTCAGGGAGCTACAAAATTTATTGATTAAATCTTGTCTCAGTCCCACACCTACTCATCGGAATAAATGATGAACCAGCATCACCTCCAACCATGCTCAGATGAAGACTGACAGCATTGCTCGACCCCCAGAGACGTCTGCAACCTTGCCATGATCCGAGTTTATCTTTTCTGTTACAGGAGGCTATTCCCATTTGTTCCGTTCTCTGCACAGAGCAAATACTTGCTGAAGATCTTCTTTAACAGGGGCTACAATAGCTTTTTCAAAAATGCATCTCTGAAAGCTAGATCCTGCAAAACAATGCTTATGCTTTCTCCAAACCCAAGCACGTCTCCAGGTTCTACCACGCTTCTCTCACATTCGATCAGGCGAGAATATGTGTCTCACACATTTGTTTCCCTTTCTCTTCTTCCTCCTTCGCCTTTTTCTTCTGCTTTTTTTAAAATCGTATGTCTCTAGTCTGGTTGAATTTGTCCCTGACATTTGTGTGAATGCTGCCTATTCCTGGCTACTCTCCCTGTCTCCACAAATTCAGGCCACACGATACACCTTCATTTTGTTAAAATCCTCAGTAGGCTTTTCTCCCCCTCAATATACTTTTGGAAGCCAAGATGAGCATAAGAAGTCATGGGACATTTGGGACAATGGAATAGGCTAAGATTTAATACGAGAACCATAAAGGACAGCATAAATTGAAAAGCATGATAAATTTAAGTTAAAATGTTCTATTTGGCAAGAGACCATTAAGGGAGTGAAATAACTAGGCGTGCCGTGTATATGGCAGAGGAATTACAGTCAAAATCTATTTTTTAAAAAATGTTTTAACAATGAATAAATAATTTAGAGTCCTTGTTAAAATAAAAATATAAACTGGGTAATTCAAAGTTAAATGAAGGAGCATTGGAAGCTGGAGAGATTACTCCATGGTTAAGAGCACTGAACACTTGTCCGGAGGACCCAGGTTCAGTTCCTAGCACCCACGTGGTGCTACCCACCACCTATATAACACCTTCCTAGGAGATCCAGTGCTTCTGCTGGCCTCTGCAGGCACCAGGTACATAGACATCCATTCAGGCAAGACACCAACGAGTGTAAAATAAAATTAAATAAATTTAAATGAAGGAATATTGCCAGTAAATCTACAAAAGAATATGCAACTCCATTTGCTGTCAGTAAAACCAACATGGAAAGAGAAGTGTGTCCTTTACATAAGGTACACAGACATTATACCCGTTCTATAAATCTGCACTGTGTCTGTGCACCGATTAAAAACAAGAAAAACATCCCACAATGAATTTTGCCTGTGAGCCCCACCAGAAAGGCTACATTAAAAACGCAGCCCATATGGAGAGTTAGCACTAGGGCAGAGTAATTAGACCGCAGAAACCTGCAGACGGAGTGAACTTTTACCCCACCAGGGAACACTGGTCCATACACCACCCTCTCTCCGGAAACATATCCCTAGGGATCACCTAAGCGGACATGTGCACATATTCAATAGAGCACAGACATAAGAAAGACCAGTTGGTCAGCTTTGTTGGAAACAGCCAAGCACTCATCCTCAAGGTATATTAAAAGGGCAATGCATAAAGACATGGTGATGTCATCATGCCAGGCAGTGCAAATGAAAAGTGTGAGGAAAGCTTGACTACATACAGCAACATGAACTCAGAGTACAACCGCCAGCACATAAAGATGCTTTCTCTAAGGTCCTGTTCATACAAAGGGCACAGACAGAGCTAATCCACATCTGGATTCAGGCTGGCATCTCCCCTAAGGGAAAGATTCACTGGCCAGGGTTGGAGGAGTGACACCTGGAGTCCTTGGACCATTTTTCTTCTCCCTCTGGGAGCCTCAGACATGGATCTATTGACCTGGCGATAATTCACCAGGCTCCACATCGGTGCTCTATGCCTTTGCCTAGACATACCTTATATTTCAATAGAAAACCAAAGCAAAATGACATATGTTTTTTTATTATTATTCAATAATTTTCATTGAGGTTTCATGACCTGTGAAAGCCAAGCTTACACACATACACACATGTACACACACACGCACACACACACACACACACACACACACACACGCAGAGACCCTTTTGTGTCCTGACTTATGCAGGGTCCTCATACTGAAATGCCCCTTAGTTTCTCACATCTGCTTAACCCAGCATGGTGGTGAGCACTAACTTGCTACCAGCAGTCCTATTTAAGACTACTGTCCTGGCCCAGGTGGTGGTGGTGCACGCCTTTAATCCTAGCACTCGGGAGGCAGAAACAGGAGGATTTCTGTGAGTTCCAAGCTAGTCAGGTCTACAGAGCTAGTTTCAAGACAGCCAGAGCTACACAGAGAAATCCTGTCTCGAAACACAAATCAAAACAAAAGTCTACTTTCCTGGAGAAACTATTAAAAGTTCCTAGAAACATTCTAGGTGTTTAGAACGTCTCTCTTATTTTTGAAGAAAAGATGGTTGGTTGATTGGTTGGTTGGTTGGTTGGTTGGTTGGTTGGTTGGTTGGTTGGTCGGTCGGTCGGTCGGTTGGTTGGTTAGTTGGTGTTTGGTTGAGTGGTTGGTTGATTGGTGGTTGTTTGTTTGTTTGTTTGGTTGGTTGGTTGGTGGTTGGTTGGTTGAGGGTTGAAGTTTGCAAGATGGTTCAACATCTAAAGACATTTGTCACCTCGTCTAAGAGTCAGAGTTTGGATCTCCAGAGCCCACATGGTGGAAGGAGAGAGCCAATGCCTACAAGGTGTCCTCTAACTTCCATAAGCATGCTGTGTGTGGTATGAGTGCATGCCTCCTAACCCCCACCCCCAATACACCAATTCACACAAGAAAATAAATGCAAGGTGAATAATAACTGTGTTTTTAACATGCTTAACTCCAGAAGAGTTTCTAGTGCCTTGATTTCTCACATCTCTTGTAAGTATCCAACTCAGTTTGCATGGGAACATTAAATGTAGCATCTGATTAAGTTATAGCCATATAACAAACAAAGTTGGCATGGAAAAAAAAAGATTAGAATTGATGTCACACACTGTTGGCTCTTGGAAGCTTGACTGATAGGGAAGCACACTGGTTACTAGTCATACTATATTAGCCGTTCATCAGTGTTGCCTGTGAAGAGTGGGAAGTTGCCAGAAATCTGGGTACTTGCAAGTCAAATCTGAATGTTTCTCTTATAGATCAGCTGTTTAAGAAAACTCTAAAGACACCAGATACACTAGTAAAGACTTCAACAATGGGAGCGAGGACAAATTCTCTTGGCTTCCTTAATGCTGAGGGGATATTTAATCAAGAGTTTGAAAAGGCTTAAGGTTAAAATGTAAGAATTTAAAAGCCAGCATGAATATTCAGATGTATACAGCATCTTTACCCAGGCAGATGTTTCCTAAAGAACTACCCAGGAGAGTCTCTCACTAGCACCAAGCCCTGATGACAGACAGTCTTCTCCCTGCCACCCTCAGGGAGTTCAGTGCTGGCATGACCACAGAAATCTGCCTCCTGGTTATTAGTCAGTCCCTTGACAGGGACATAACGGGAAGAAAGAGAACCTAATGGGATTAGAAAAATGAAAAAGTAGGCTGGAGCCAAGGATGACATCAGCCTTGTGGGGAGGCCAGGAGGTGATGGGAAAATACTGCAAGAAAGGCCATTCTTCATTCTTGTCATTGTGAGAAGAGCCATCCGTCTCGAAGCTGGATTCCTTGCCACAGGCTAAATGTAAAATTTTTAAAAAGTCCTTTCCATTAAATTGCCACTTAGCATTAAATACTTAGAAGAGAAAAAAAAAAAGACCAGAGATGAAATTGTGACCATCTAGCTAGCCAGTTCCTCCAGCAAGGTAGGCAGAATTCCCTCATGTCTGTGACTCTGGCTATGGTCACTGTGTCCTAATGGAGCCCACAAGGAGCAACTTGACCCAGCATGGCTAGTAACAGGGGGATTAGAGCAAGTGCTTTTCCATTCAAAGCACCTTTAAATAACATTATGGGATTAGAAGCTTTATAAAGAATATAATTCCTTTAGCTGGTTCCTCTTACTTTTTCTAAAAAACAAGAGTGGTGGGCTAGATTCCGAAGCTCCAGGACAGAGGTACATCATTCAATTCTGTTTAAAACAAGGACTCTTTATGAGATTATGTTACATGGATAAAATCCTTCATAATCATGTTTTAGCTGTTCCAGCAAGTCTCTGAGCCTGATCCACATACTTGCTTGCCACAAATAGAGAAAGATGAGGAGCAGAAGCAAGTAGGCAGTTAGAGGAGGGTGAAAGCAGGCAGTGAGGCAAGGGTCGGGGAGACCAAAATGTAGTTCAGTTGACAGAGTGCTTGCTTAGCATGTATGAAGCCCTGATCTACTCTGAGAACCCCAGAAAATGGAGGCTCAGAGTTATCCACAGCTACATAGTGAGTTCCGCACCAGCCTGGGGTACACGAGACCCTATCATAAACAGAAAAAGAGATGGCAATAATGGGAAGTCTACAGCGGTACACTGAGTAGCTGATCCCTCTCGTGAGAACCTCTTGGTACCAGATTCCATAAAGTTCTGCCACCGCAACCCAAAGCATTGACTCACAAGCCCCGAAGGAGCCCTATCTCAGTGCTGCTCTGCTAGGGTCTGACCAGCTTGCTGGGGACCCACACGCTCTTCCTTTGGTAAGACCCACGCTGTCCTTCCAGGTTGCCTGGCCAAGCATCTCTGTCATCTCCTAGCCTTGTTGCTAAGCACTGTGAGTCCCAAACTTATTTTACCTCTCAGTCATTTCCGTTATCCTTTTCAAACAGCCCTTTTCAAAATGCATATACGCATGGAAAGTGTAAAGGGCGTTTCTCCAGTTGAAGGATGAGAGAAGACAAAATTCCCATGCCTTCCTGTGTCCTCCCCCCTTCCCTGGCCGTTTCTGGGGACACTGTGAGGGAAGCCTGGCTTCCCACAGCACGTGACTGCCTGACATGGAGTAGTCTGGCAGATACATGGCAGGAAGATGGAAACAGCTGCCTTCCAAGGGCAAATCAGTCAGCATCCAGGTTGCATCCTGCCCCACTTCCCCAGTCACAAAAATAAGCCACCAATAAATGCCGGTGGCAACTGTAGAAGAAGAAATCGCTGGCAACACCAACTGGCAAGTTGCGGCAGCTGGGATAGAAAGTCCCCAGACCACTAAAGACAGAACTCCCACATCCTGATGTCCTAACCTTGGCTGCCAACTTGCCTGGACCTGGCATCAACTAAAACGCAAGCTGCTGAGCACCCCTGCGAGGAATTGCCTTGACCAGCCTACATGAACCGGGAAGTCGCACCCTAAGTGTGGGTGGCCTCCCCAAATAAAGGTGGTGGAAGTTGGAAGGTTTTTGTTTCTCTGGTCTGCTTGTCTTCATTCTCGTTGGTAAGTCCATCTGTCCCATCTTCAGGATTCCAGGGCAGACTGGAGATTTACCCGTGGCTCTCCAGGAATCTTCCAGGCCCTTCGCACCAGATTGGGACTGCTGAGACACCAGCTGAGCAACCACGGACTACTCAGACTGTACTGTGTAGTCCAGTCTAAGGAATCCTGTACATATACTACCTATTCTGTTCTTTTAGGGAACCCTGACCCTCTGCATGAAATCATGAATGGAGCCGCAGGACGAGCTGTTGCTTGAACAGTCAGATACAGAAAGTCAAGCATCATGTTCTGCCTTGTATGAAAATTGAAAAGGTAGCCTGAAAGGAAAAGATAATAGGAATTGAGAAGGGGTGGGGACAATAGAGGGTAGAAAGGGAGATAAATATAACTAACATATGATTAGTACATATATGAAAATGTCACAGCAAAACATCCTGGACAATCCCTGTGCATTCAGAAAGGCAAACAAAGCAGGATCTCCCTCCGAGCCCCCAGAGTATGGGTCGTCAGAACTCGATTGAGGTCAATAGCTCAGCTGCTGTTAGAAAAGGCACAAACTTTTACCACTCAGCCTCCTATCTTGGAAGTATGGGTACATTTAAAGGCATGCTCAGGGTAGCAGAGGAGCCCGAAATCAAACCTAGAACTTTGATGAGGGACACAGAGAGAGCTATGATAACTGAGATGGGAACACTCCTCCTCAGTTTTCCTGGGTCTTCTGAAAAACTGAGCTCACAGCTCTCAAAGCAAGGATGGGCACATGCTAGCCTCTTGAAAGGTAGCTGGGAGTGGCATAGTTTCTGTGGGCTGAAGCAGGGAACCCCAGCAAAACTCCAAAGTCCACTGACCGGTGTGTCTTCCAGCCTCTCCCAGCCGGCTCTCACTGAGAGGACAGCAATCATAAAGAGGTTGGAAGATAGGAAGGCAGGCTAATGCTTTACAGAAATGCACCCTGCCAATGTCAAGTGCACTGGGGAAGGCTGAGTAGAGACATTGTGGCTAACCCCATTGACATCCAGATGGTGTCTGTTCCCTGACCCCCAGCTCGTCAGAACATGTCCTTTGAGGGTAGGGATGTAGTTCAATGATTAAGCATGCATGAGGACCTCGGTCTGACCCCTAGCAGTGACCATCTGCAGCAGTCCCTGATGAGAGAACGGACCTCACAGCTAGACCTGCAGATGCCCTAATGAGGATTCTGGTGTGCCCTGACTTTGTGGCCAGAGAACAAAGTGTATTAGCTCTAAAGGAAAGTCCTGAATGCTGGCTCCGCAAAGTTGGAAATCTCGCAATTTCTAATGGTTTTGTAGAACACCACCCCCATTACCCCCACTCTGCCAAGGGCAAGGAAATTCATAGTCGACCACCCAAAATCATATGAACCAAGGTAAACCTTCAAATAGTAATTTTACTTTTTACTTCCTTAATGTTTTCTTTATGCCTCCATTCTGCCCGCCACCATGCACTGAGATCCCCCACAGAGTAGGCAATTCGGATACACTCTTAAGGTTTGCATAAATATAGGGTCTGGCCTCGGAGAAGTACAATGATCTTGTTATGGTCTGGAGTTTGTAAGGTCACCTTTCTTCTTGTATATTTGTCATTCATTTAGAGTAAGCAGAGGTCCCAGCAAAGCTAGCTTTGGTTTTGTGGTTGAAATCGTATGGTCTCCCACTATGATTAGAAGGAGCAGGTCTCTCCTCTTCATTGTGTCTTTATTCTGAAATGAGCAGTGTAAGACTGTGGAGAGGGGTCCACAGATAAAACTCTTGCTCCACAAATGTGAAGGCTAGGGTTCGGATCCCCAGAAGCCACCCTCACTCCGCTAATGTGGCAGTCACCTGTCACCCCAGCACTCTGGAGTCAGAGACAGAGTCTTCTTAGAGAGAGATGGCTGGTTAGCCAAGCAGGAATTGGGAAGCTATAGATTCAGGGAGAGACCCTGTTTCAACAATAAAGAGGTGATCAGTCAAGGAAGACACCTTTGTACACACACACGCACACACATGCATACACACACACATGCACAGTGAAAACACAAAGCATTTTACTGAAGGGGAAACAAAAATCCTAATATCATTAATTGCTGCCAAAATTTAGATTAAAAAATGGGTAGAAAGAAAATAATCATCCATATTTATTCATACTTACCACAAACTTTATTGTTCGTTTAGAAATGGTCTGTACTATTTAATAACAATTCTAGGAACTGATAGATTTATCCCAGACTGTCTCTAAGCTTATGTAATAATTACAACTAGGAAAACGGCTCCCCTCAGTTGATTCTCCCTGGTCCTGAAGCTTTCAGTAGTTTTACCGGGTTTAAAGAATAAACTATCATCCAGCAATAGCTTTTCCTTTACAGACTTTATCCCCCTACAGACAGGACTGTAATAGCCAGGGGCTAGCTGAGCTCTCATGCCTTCTGGCCATCTTCATCTTTTTCCCTACAATGCTCAGCACTCTATGGAGACTTCTGCCTCCATCTTTGAAAGCAGAAATTGCTTTTTTTCCCACCATTCAGCCACAATGAGAAAGAAACCGTATACTTGCAGTGGGTATCCTTATTAGCAGATAGAAATGGTACGTCTCTTGTGGTTAGGGAAAAGAAGAAAAATTTAAGTTCCCTTTATTAACCAAGACTCCTCAGGTTCCCGGTGGCAAAGGGTCCATGAATTTAGAAAGAGCAAAATCCTTCTAGAGCTTCTAGAGCATAAGCCAGCGTCAATCTGCCTTCTTTTGAGGAAGATTACCACTTTACGTTTCCAAATCCATCTGGCAGAGCCACTGAAAACACATTGAAGCACAGCACAAGAGAGTTTTAGACCACAGTAGGAGGCCATTACAGTCTGGGTGCTTAAGGTCAAAGCAGCTGGGCACATCCTCCTGCCACCCCTGCGGTCTCCTGGTATTGACAGTGACGAGACGGCACAGTGCATTGGCATCTGGTAACTGTGCCAGGTGTCAACCATCTACGAACATCCAAAGCAATGGCATCTAGGCCGCACAGGATTTCTGGCTCCACTCCCGTAGCTGCTTAATGACTTGGAGTACTGGGATTTGGTCAACTTGACAGACTTGGGTTGCCTCACCCTGCCAAAAAATCAAAAGGGATGCATATGGGCCTTCCTTCCCTTGAGCCTCAGCTGACCTTGCCCCCCCCTCCGCTGTATGTAAAAATGAAATTTAAAAGGCATCCCTGGGGTGTCTTATCGTGAGTCAAGACTCTAGGTTTGAATCTTTACTCTGCCACTTACAACGTGATTGGTTTTGACATGTGACTTGAGCCTCCATTGATTGTTTTGCTCATTATAGTATTACCATCCCAGGGTGTGAGCATTGATCTCTCTCTCTCTCTCTCTCTCTCACACACACACACACACACACACACACATACACACACACACACACACACACACACACACACACACACCTATAACTCAAGCTCTGATGGAGGCAGAGACAGGAGAATTGCTAGGGTTTGCTAGCTTCCAGCTTGGCCAAGAAAATGCAAACCTCAGATTCAGCGAGAAACCCTACCTCAAAATACATTGATAGAGAAGGACACCCAAAACCCTTTTAGGCCACTACGCTCACTCATACAGATGCATGCATATGTGCACATATACTCACATGCATGCAAATTAATAAATTAAATCTAAAAAAAATGCTGGAAAAAGAAACACAAACCCAAAATTTTCTCTTCTAAATTCTTTCCTCCAATTCCCTCAAATAACACTTTTTATTCAGACTGCAACTGATTTAAAATATAGTAATTAGGTTAAATAGTTTCATATTCAATTGCATAAGATGTTTGCGTAGAAGAGAATCTTAATAGTCACTTTTTAATAAAACAACCAAGAGTTTTCTTTAAAGAAAGTCTGAGGGTTTGGGAGATGGTTCAACGGGTTAGCTAGCTGAACAACTGTACCTCAAGTTCTAACTGATCTTAATAATAAAAGCCTGAAATCAGATACAGGGAAAAATGCTGAGAAATCAGAGAGATAAAGGAGAAAAACCACAGCCACATTACTTTTCAACTTCCCAGCCAAAAAGAGACTGAGTTCCTGTTTCCTCCTGCTTTATCACCTCCTATCTCCACCCAGGCATATCACTTCCTGTCTGTCTGTACAGACCTCTAGACTTCTGTGGTTAGTGGTTAGCTCCACCCTCTGAACTTCAGGAAAGCTTTATTTGTACAAACAAGGTATCACTACAAACAAGCCTTAAGTCCTGGGTTCAAATCCCTGGCACCTACATAAAAACCAGACATGTGCCGTAACCCCAGTGTTGGGGAATTGAAACAGAATCCTTAGAGTTCACTGATCATTCAGCCAGGTTCAGCAAGAGACCCTAAAGGGAATAAAGCTGTTCCTCCTCCCGCTCCTCTCTCTCTCTTTCCCTTCCTCCTCTTCCTCAATCTCTGCCTTCATGGACAGTCACGCTCCTCGTAATGCCACTTTGATCAGTAATGAACCAGACATATACAACAGTGGTCCCATAAGAAAGTATCGCCTAATGATATCACAGTCATCTCAGTTTGTATAAGCACGTTCTATGATGTTCACACAAAGATGCAAACACCAAACACTGTCTTTCCCAGAATGCATCTCCATCAACAAGTGACGAGTGACTGAGTGACTATGTGGCTCTTCAATCATAGCAATTCAGAGCTGAAGTTCCAAAACGCGGACTAATATTCTCAGCTTAAATATGAGAGGACCAAAGCCCAGAGAAGAGAAACCAATTTTCTGTGACCATTCATCCAATGCATTCTACAGCTGGGAATGATTTCATTCATTCATTCGTTCTTCATTAATACAACATATAACATGTATTGCTGATGGCCAGTCAGTCAAGTCCACCTACATACATCTTTGTTGGTTTTTGTTAACAAAAACCTAGAATCAAGTAATTAAAAAAAAACTAGATTTTTATTTAGTTGACAGTCCTAGTGAACCTGATATAGACCTTCTTGCTTCATTAGGACATGGCAGATGGGATCACATGGCAAGACACAGAAGTTGTAACACCTAGGATCTCTCTTCCTCTTCCTATAAAGCCATTAATGCCATCATGGGAATCTACCCTCATGACCTCTTCTATCCCCAATTTCCTGCTAGGGGCCTACATCCTAATGTTTTCACATAGGAATCTGGAGATGGAGATTCTAACACACGAACTTTTGAGGACACCACAGCATACATTCAGGTAAGGCTCTGTGTGTTTATTTGGGAGCAGCTGGTGGTCCTGATGAAAAATTCTGCCTACAAGGTGCAGGGTATAACAGAGACCACACTGGACAAAGTGATAGAATCTGAATCTTGGCCTTACTTATTCCAGTTCACATTGCACTATAGTGCTTGTGGTATGGGCTAGAAGCAGAACAAGAAAGGCACTGAGGTCAGCCTTAACTAGCTTTCTATTCCTGCATAGACAACTTCAGATTCCTGTGCTCTGATTAAGGATGCCTGGGAAGGGAAGGCTGTGCTAACTTCCCTCCCTGATATGTTATCATTGTTCTATTACAGTTAAGAATCTTGCCTCTTCTCCCTTGAGAGCACCGAAACATAGGTTGTGCTGAACAAAGAGCTCCATCTCCAAGAGAGACTTAGCTAACACCTGCAGACAATACACCAGGCATGGCCAAGCCAAGTTTCTGTTCCCGTGGTTAGAGAAGTTCAGAGGGCAAGAAAAGACAATGACTTCTCCCCTCCTGCTTCTGAAGCAGACTTGTAAGGTGGTCCCTTATAGGCTCCTGTATTTGAATACTTGGTCCCCAGTTGGTGGCACTGTATAGATAGATTCAGGAGGTGTGGCCTTGCTGGAGGAAGTACGTCACTGGGGGGAGGGCTTTATGCCATTCCCCGTCCTCTTTCTCTGCTTTTGTGCACGCTCCCATGGAGAAGGCTAACCCTTTGGAACAGTAAGCCAAAATAAGCCTACTTCTGTGAGGAGCCTTGGTCATGGTGTTTATCACAGCAACAAGGAAGTAGCTAACACAGCTTCCCACATTCTGAGATACTTTACTAATCATAACCATTGGTAGCTGCCTCAAGAAGAAAGCTGCCACCAAATTAATTAATTTCAAGGACATTGGTAACAACACAAACACTGCAGTGCTTCTGAGGATGAGCAAAGATAGCATCCCTTCATAGCTGCAAAGGATGGGTTCCAGAAAGCCATTCCTCCCATGGATACCAAGAGACAAGCATGTTCAGCTCTCTTATATAACATGACATAGTGTTTGCGTGGAACTGTTCACGCCTTCCTTTGCTTCTGAAATGGTGTCCAGATCCCTTGTCATACCTAATACTACATGCTTTTCCTACTGTGTATTTTCAGGGGATAGCAACAAAAAGGTAACATCTATAAATGTTTAGTTCAGATGCAAATCTTTCAAATGTTTTCAGTCCACAGTGGGTCAAATCCATGAATGCCAGACCCAGAGACAGAGAAAGACTGTACTAAAAACAGTATGTGAAGACACTTAACCTATCTGGTGCTTCACCGAGAAAATGGCAATGGTACTCGAGACAAATATGAGAGCCTAAGAACCAACATGCACCTAGAAAATGTGACCTTTTTTAAAAACTCAAGACTAAATGACCAGCGCTTGTTTTACCCACAATACATCAGTGTTAGCTCTAAAGTAGCCAACTCAATGCTTTTCAGGTTTCTGTGGCTGATGGTGTCACTTTCACTGAAAGGTGATTCTCACCTGGGGTAGGTGGTGTTAAAGATGGTGTTCAATGATCTTCACCAGAATTCATGCTCTTATGTAATCTCTGCTTTTGTGAGTGTGGACTAGACCAGTGATGTAATTCTAACAAAATAGTGAGTTTTTAATTGCCAAATGTCACTTTTATCATCAGATTTCAAGAGGCCATGACTTTCATCTCTCTAGACTCTACTGACTTCTCATTCTGTGTCTTGTGATGAAATAAACAGACATTTAGAGACATTCAAGTGACATGAAACTGAAGGTGGCCTCTAACACCTCCAGGGGAGAGTTGAGACCCAGTCCAGTGTTCATAAGAGCCTATGAAGAGTCACATGATCTTGGGAGCTGAGTTTCCCATATTAAATTGAGATGACCACAGCCTAGCCTACGTATTTACTGAACTTGACAGAGAGCCTGCTGTGTAGGATCGGCAAATGTGTGCCATTTTGGAATACATGGACATGAGTTAAATTGGGGTTCTTTAAAGCCACTAAATTTTAGGGTGGTTTAAAACAGATATCTAATATATCATCCCAGACAAAGTACACACACACATGCACACACATAAGTGTGTAAGAATGTACCCTGATGAATCTTAGTAATTTACAGGTGCTGAGATTGTTCGTGGACAGGCGTGGCTCTGCTTCTTGAGGCGAAGTTCAGAAAAAATCAAGGCAATAAGCACACTGATGGTTGTGCAACTTCCCTCCAATGGAATTAATCTCAAAATGATTTCTCTATAGACCCAGCCTCTACTGTCTGAATGAGTCTCAACATTAGCATCGCTTGTCTTTTTCTCTTACCCTTGACATACTATGAACTCATAAAATAAGAGTTTTCACCCCCTATTTGTTTACTAACAATGAAGACTTGAATTAACACTGGCCACTTGTCTCTACTTCACCTTTGCCTCTCTTCTCTCTTGGGGGACTGGAATTATCATGTCTGCTTCTGTCAGTTATGTGAAGAGCTGCTTTAGAAACATGTCTACTTATAAAGCTACCAGCTAAGCTATATCACAGCTGAGTATATGCTTGCGTGATGCATTGTAAGCGTATGATAAAGATATGCATATCTCTGTTTACAGCAGCCCTATTTGCAATATCCAAGTGATAGAAGCACTAGATGCCTGTGAAAAGATGAGCAGATAAGGGATGGAGAAGGAATATATGTAAAATCTCACCATAAAGAAGAACCAAGTTGTGTTATGTACAAGAAAACGAATAGAGCTGGAAAACATTGTACTAAGAAAGACAGACCCAGAAAGGCAATATGAAATTTTTCTCACATATAGAATCTAGTCTTAAAAAAATAATAAAATCAAAGGAGCCATTTGTGAACAGTTGGAGAACCAATCAGTTGGGAAGGTTAGACAAGAGATAAGGTCTGGCCTACACTGGCATTAGACTCTCAATCCTTTTACTTCCTTCCAGTATCCTAGGTCATCTTAAGCCAAACCCTAACCTAAAGACACAGCCACTGATTCCATACCTCCAGCTTTGGTGTCAGTTACGCCAAAAGGTCTGGGTTGTTTTCCTACCAAATATATCTTTCACTGTCTTCTCATCAGTCTCTACATCAACCCTTGATGTAGAACCCTTGAAAAAATGTGAAAAGTTAAATATCAGACATGCCACAAGTCCATTGTTCCCACTGCTATGCTTCAGGGGTCAAGATTAGTTCCTCCTGCCCTTGTTAAAGCAAGAGCCAAGTGTCCATTAATACTGTTCAAACAATTATGAAAGATCTAGCATGTCATAGTTGCCATCTCTTAAAACACACTGTCACATGGAGGCTTTACAGTTCAGCCATGTCATAACTCTTTCAAGCAGACATTATTTTTGGTCAACCAAAGTGAAACTCAAAGCTTAAGTGCCTTACCCAAGTCAGAACACAACTAAGACGCTTGAGTCCAAGTTCAACGAAAGCCAAGTTCACCATCACAGTAAATACACTTTTTACTCTTTCCAGATGTTTGGAGGGTTTCCTGTAAGTGAATATGTTGAGCTGGCCAGCCTGGCTCAGCCTGTCAGGCACCTTCCCAGAGAAGCAAGGGGAGGTCACCACTATGAGGTACCCTATTCCGCACAAAAGTGTTTTCCATACGTTCTTCTGGGACCTGGAGAAAGAATATAAACTGCAGATAACTCCGAGGGAGCCAGGGCGTTTGAAACTCATACGGGAGTGTAAATACTAAGCAAGTTGCTTAAGTTTTACAATGGATGCACAAAAAATGACTTTGAAATCTGTAAATGATTGAAAGAAAATAAAAAGAATGAGTATTTCAAGACCCGTAAGAGTTAGATGAGCCCAAATAACTGCAGTGTCCACGGATAACATTTCTTCAGAAGCAACACAACTGTTGACTTATGTGATGCCCACAGCCGCTCTGGCACACACAATCAGGCAGCTGCCACAGAGGCCGAGGCCTGCAGAGTGTAACATATTTCCTATGGCTCTTTCTAGGGGAAAAATGGTAGTGTAAATCATGATGCACAGAGTTATTTCTGCACGAAGATGCTTGTTTTCTTTGAGTGAGCGAGAAGAGGGAGAAAGGAGGAGGGCAGGACCAAGTGCCTATTTAAAAAATCAAAGAAGGACCTGTTGTGTCCAGCATTTGGAAGGTAGGGGCAGGAGGATTTAAATTTCCAAGCCAGATGTGGCTACACATTAAGCTGGAGGCCCAGCCTGGGCTACAGGAGACTGCCTCTAAAGTGAGAAATTACAAACGTAGGAGAAGCAAGGCCAAAGTCAAAGGTAAACAAAGAGTAAGAAAAGACGCGTCAGGGCTCTGGTAAGATGGCTCAGTGGGCGAAGGGGCTTGCCTGAGTGCAGTCCCTGGAATCCATAGCGTGGAAGGACAGAGCCTATTTCTGTAAGTTAGCCTTTGATCTCCAGACATGCACATGGCTTGCACGCTCAAGCCTGTGCATGCTTGTACACACACACACACACACACACACACACACACACACCATAAACACACACACACACACACACACACACAATAAAAACAAAAACAAAAGAGAGGAAAGAAGGAAAAAAAGAAAAGACCAGTCAGCCTCATAATGTGACCTTTGGCCCACCCCAGACATAAGAAAGTAAAATGCCAACCACCGACTCTAACCCATCAGTTCAAAGACAACCTAAAGTCATGATCATGAAGCCACAATCAGTTAGCAAATGGCATTTCACATGTGGCTTGGCCCCGTGCTCGGTGATCCTCACCTTTTAAACTTACCAGATGAACTCCACAGAGACCTAGAGGATCATAAAACTTCACCTTTCAAATCATTGTTATCCATTTGAAAGTCAAACAAATCAGTCTCACTCACAGTGGAACCCAGATCTTCTTTCAAATAGCCCTGGGCCTAGAAACACGAACTCCCGCCTCAGAAGGTGTATTTAGTTTCGAAAGTCTTGAGGGTTTAAGCCTGGTGACGTATCAGATTGGGCAGGGATGACGTCCGTTATTAAGAACCTGGTATTCCCATCATAGCAAGTGATGGCTTTATTAGTAAGAGTGCCCAACTCAAAGGATAAGACTAGCCACAGAGAGTTCCTGGGGCCTCACCCCTCCCAGAGGAGCTACTGGGAGACACTGATTTCTGGGAGAAACATTTACTTCAGTGCTATAAACACGGGTATGGCAACTGTAGAGAAACTGACTGTTAGGAACTTTTCCTAACGCAAGTTCTCTGCCGACACAAAACAAAACAAGCCAAATTAAAAACTATCCAGGTTTAATGGGATTCCTGTGCTCTTGGGTGGCCCCCGAGGGGAAACCGGGAGGCTGCTATGGGAAACTCAGAGGCCCTGAACTCAACCACCAGGAGGAAGAAAAAGGGACCACCGGCTCCTGTTTTGGGAGTTCACTTAAATACTCTGTTGGAGTGGCCCTGACCCTCCCCTCCAGGGAGAGGTCAGGACCTGGCATGCTGGGATTTGGAGTCCAGAACAATACAACTTTGAGGCCTAGGGATTAGGATGGATGCGATGGGCTGGGGTCTATGCCCCCAACCTAACACTGACTGAGGCACCTAAGGGGCAATGTAGAAGGACTAAGGGAGTCGGGGACAATGGGAGAACAGAAGAGATGGTAATGTTGAATGAACAGGATCAAAATGAACTATTTATATTGTCTTAAGGTTACTACTGAGTAATGAAACCATAACCAAAGCAACTGGAGGGGAAAGGGTTGATTTGGCTTGTAGATCCACATCACTGTTCATCACTAAAGGAAGTCAGGACAGGAACTCAAATAGGGCAGGAAACTGAAGGCAGGAGCTGATGCAGAGGCCATGGAGGGCGCGACTTGCTTCCCCGTGACCTGCTTAGCCTGCTTTCTTGCAGAACCCAATACAACCAGCCCAGGGGTGGCCCCACTCACAAAACAGGCAGTAAAGGGATGGCAGTAAAAGTCCACATGACTCAGCAGGATGTGGATGCTAACAGAATTAGGTACCACATGGGGAAGCACTCAGTGATACTAGCTTCCCTTTCAGTGATAAGTCAGAAAGAAACCAGCACCCTCCACATTACAATGCTTACTCCTTCTGAACAGAGAGTCCAACAAATGTTCCTTGAATTAAAAAAAAAAAGTACTGAATATGGGTAGGGGTGGTGCACACCTTTAATCTGGGTACTCTGTGAGGTGGCAGGAGTTGCCACAGCAACAGCGCAGGACCTCCCCTGCCAGAAGCTCTCTTTTTTTTTTTTTTGTATTTTCTTTTTTTTTTTTAGAGAGATTAGAAAACAACATTTATTTTTTTTTCCCGCCACCGCCTCCCATTTCCCTCCCCCTCCCCCAATCAAGTCCCCCTCCCTCCTCAGCCCGAAGAGCAGTCAGGGTTCCCTGCTCTGTGGGAAGTCCAAGGAACCCACACCTCGATCCATTTCTAGTAAGGTGAGCATCCAAGCTGCCTAGGCTCCCACAAAGCCATTACGTGCAGTAGAATCAGAGACCCATTGCCATTGTTCTTGAGTTCTCAGTAGTTCCCATTGTCTGCTATGTTACAGAAGCTCTTTTTGTAGCGTGCAGAGGCAAAGGCAGGCAGATCTCTGAGTTTGAGGCCAGCCTGGTCTACAGAGCAAGTTCCAGGACAGCCAGGGCTGTGTAGAAATCCTGTCTCAAAAAAAAAAAAAAAAAAAAGCTGAATGGAGGTCACACTGGAGGCCTTATCCTCCAGCAGAACCATGGGGCATTATTCCTTTGCTTATCTGTAGTGGTCTGTTTGCTTGTGCTTCCTATCTTCCTTGCAAACTCGTTTAGGGCAAACCCGAATAGATTTCTTTGTTTGGTTGTTTGGTTTTTCAAGACAAGGTTTCTTTGTAGCTTTCTTTGTCCTGGAACTAGCTCTTGTAAACCATGTTGGCCTCGAACTCACAGAGATCCGTCTGCCTCTGCCTCCTGAGTGCTGGGATTAAAGGCGTGTGTCACTACCACTGGACCTAAATAGATTTTTTTTGGATTGTACTTTTCACCGGCGGTGACAAGCACAGAAACAGAAAAGTATCTGTGCTAAATGAATGAATGATTGAGTGGGTGAATGAATGAACGAATGAATGAATGCGGAGGAAAGTCAGAAAGTGTGAACGAATGAATGAATGCCGAGGAAAGTCAGAAAGTGTGAAGCTTCTCGGGTAGCAAGAACATACAGCCTAAGCAGCACTTCTCTGGATACCTGTCTCTCAGCTAGGAGCATCTCTGTCTGGCCTGCATTCAATCAGGAAGGACCAGACACCTCCATACCTGGTGCTAGCACTTCACAAGCATTTGTGTACACAAGAAACTCTCGAGGCTCAGGTGAGGTGACCAAAGTCCAATTTTAACTCCAGGGACGACTTACCTACTCAAGTTGGCTAAAAGCATCCCCCCCACCCCACCCCC
>NC_022012.1:35071542-35074332 GCF_000317375.1 Microtus ochrogaster | reverse complement strand
CCCCCCACCCCACCCCGCAAACCACCTGAGGAAGCCCTAGCCTTTGTCTCCTCCAGGGTGGAGATAATCTGTGTGTTCTCGTCCCACGTTGATACAGTGTGGCTAGCGGTGTCCTTTAAAGAGGGGGGTCATTGGGGAGGCAGAGCGCGCTACAAAAAGAGCTTCTGGCAGGGGAGGTCCTGCGCTGTCGCTGTGGCAACTCCTGCCACCTCACAGAGCACCCAGATAAATAGCTTTCCCCCCCCTTTTTCCCTACTTAAGTCGGTGGGGGTTGAGAATGGGGAATCCAGTCTTTGAAACTTGTCTGGGACATCTATTGGAGTTCTGGAATTTGTGAAAAATTGAGGCTTCCTAAACAACAAAGAAATCAAGATTCTGGAAAAAGCCCACGCCCCTCCAAGGCTGCTGGTGTAAGATGGAACCGCTTGCGGGCACTTTAGCTGGCGAGGTTGCTTTGCCAAGGTGCTCGCAGATGCAAAGTCTTGCAGAAAGAAAGCAAGCTGCGGGGGTGGAACCCCAAGTCGGTCCGTCCGAACCAAGGGTTGAGGCCTCGCAGTAGGAGGGGTGGGGGGGGGGGTTGATACCCAGACGTCGGCCCCGCCCCCATCCCCTTCAGCACTCCCCGCGGTCACGGCTGAGCAGCCTCGGGTCCCGGGTTAAACAAAGAGACTGGTGTGCCTTAAGGGGAAAAAACCTTTCTTCTTCCTTCTGGAATAGGTGATGTGTGGAAAATTAATAACAGGAAATGCCTTAGCCAAAAATGCGGCAGTATTTGTCTTTAAAGGGATCTAGTCCCCGCCTTCTCTTTCTCCATACCCCTCCCGGACTGTCTTGCAGCTCAGCAACCAGGAGCAGACAGCCATCCGACCCCCCCCCAGCTGCGCGCGCGACACACACACACACACACACACACACACACACACACACACACCACACTCCTTAGCCACCGTTTTCCCTCCCCCCCTCAAAACTCTTTTATTATCAGTTGAGTCACGTCTCCTGCCAAGCAAAAGGTCATTTCAGGTCATCTTGGAGACGAAAGGACCGGATAATGCATTCGAAGGTGCTGGAACTGGCAAGTCCGCGCATATATATATATATATATATATATATATATATATATATAGAGAGAGAGAGAGAGAGAGAGAGAGAGAGAGAGAGAGGAGCGCCAGAATGCACAGCTCTGCACAGAATAGAAGGAAATGTTTCAAAGCATAACAGGAGCTGCTACCCAATCTGTAGCTAATTCCTTATTAAAAAAAAATAATAAGAATGCGGTTTATAATTGTGTGCTGCCTGGAGGGTAATTAAAGTTTCTAATTGTTCTCGTCCAGAATCTCATTTTTGGCCATTCATCAGAGAAAGAGAGAAAGAGCTTGCCAAAGTGCGCATTGTAGAGAGGAGTGTGGATGGGGGCGGGGGTATTGAGGGAGAGGGCAGACCCGGGCCTGAGGCCGGGAATAGAATCTGACTGCCTGGCGCTCTGCAGAGGACTTTGGAAACTCCAGCGGTAAGCAGGCAGCCCGTTTAAATGTTTCCGAAGCATGTACAGATTGCTTTGTTTTAAGATGAGGAAAACAAAACTTGCAAGTATTATTTTTCTATACTGTTTACAGAGAAGCAATGGCCTTTTTTTTTAATCTTCTACTAAAGAAGATGCCTTCTACCTCCTTTGATTTGTTAATTCGGTGCCATTTCAATGAAGACAATTGGCGGTCTCTGAATTCCCGCCAAGTACATTTTTCCCTCCTTTCGGCTCCCATTGGCGTATTTGAATGCCCTGCTTTGCAGTTTTTTCTAAGAAACAAGAACCAGTCTTCTTCTTTAAAAAATATAAAAATAAAATAAATAAGGCACATACCAACAGCAATCTGTCCAGGGAGCTAGAGGTTTGGGCAATAAATTATTTGCTTCCAAATTCCAAAAGTCTCTTACATGGAAACGTCCCCATCCATCCTGCCTCCCTAACAATGGCCTCTACTCTTCCCTGCTTTCTTCTTAGCCATCCTCGTTTTCTTTCTGCTGCTGTGACAAAACCCTGACCAATACAACTTAAGGAGAAAGGGATTTATTTCATCCTGTATGATCCACCATGAGGGAACACAAGGCAGAAATTCAAGGCAGGGGCTTAAAGCAAAAGCCATCATGAACGTGGTTCGCTGGCTTGCTTCCAAGCTCACCTTCAGCCCCCTTTCTTACTCATACCAGGATCACCTGCCCAGGGGTAGCACCACCCATGGAGAGCTAGCTGCCTCTCCATCAGTTAGCAATCAAGAAAAAGCTCCCACAGACACACTCACAAACCAGTCTGATGGAGGCAATCCTCCCACAGACACACCCACAAGCCAGTCTGATGGAGGTAATGCTCCCACAGACACACCCACAAGCCCATCTGATGGAGGAAAATGCTTCCACAGACATACACACCCACAAGCCAGTCCGATGGAGGAAAATGTTCTCACAGACATACCCACAAGCCCGTCTGGTGGAGGAAAATGCTCTCACAGACATACATACCCACAAGCCAGTCTGATGGAGGAAAATGCTCCCACAGACATACATACCCACAAGCCAGTCTGATGGAGGCAACTCCTCAACCGAGGTTCCCTTTTCTTAGGAGTCTCAAGTTTGCGGCAAGTTGGCAAAAATGAACCAACACCTTAGTCAAGTTTCTTATACCAACCCTGTTTATGGAAACCCCACAGATGCTTCCTACAGGAGGAGTCTTCGGAAACCGCCAGTTAGAAGTAGCCTGGTTCTATGGTGATATGCAAAATATTCATCAGTAAG
>NC_022012.1:35056473-35070596 GCF_000317375.1 Microtus ochrogaster | reverse complement strand
AGCCTGGTGACTAGCAGGGTCTGTCACAGTAGACACAAAGAGATAGTAAAAGCAAACCTTTCTTCCTGGACTCAGCACATCCTGAAACATCTCCACTCTGTGGTGGCATCTTCTAGCAGCTTACTTCCTCCTCCATTCACCACCTCCTCCCACCCCATGGTTCAACTGTCCTTGCAGCAAAGGCACATTCACTGAAGCTACCCCCACCACCTCACCTACCGCATGCTAGAGCCACGCTTCTGAGAAACAAAATAATTTTTGTTTCATTGTAGCTGTTAAGCACAGAAAACTCAGTTTTCTAGATGTTTGAAGAGAACAGATTACATCAGTATATAAGGTAGCGATTACCATATTATTATTATTATGGTTTTTCGAGATAGGATTTCTCTGTAGCTTTGGAGCCTGTCCTGGAACTAGCTTGTGTAGACCAGGCTGGCCTCGAATTCATAGAGATCCACCTGCCTCTGCCTCCGGAGTGCTGAGATTAAAGGTGTGCGCTACCACTGCCCGGCAAGGGAGCGATTATTGTGCAGAATGACAGGAATAATAAACAACCAACTGTGGGTCTGGGGACAGGATGCTTTGCTTTAGCTCAAGTCAGCAGCTGGCTGGACAGTAATTGAAGTGCTACACATAAGGGTTTGAAAATGGGCTGGCGCTTTCCATAGTCAGCAGCTACTGCAGTCACACATAACTGGAAAGATCTCTCAGGCCACTGCTGAGTCCCTACCACTTAGAGGTTCCAGGAGGGAAAGCCCCACAGCAAATCTTTTTTTTTCCAGCTCTTGTAGACCAGGCTGGCATCGAACTCACAGAGATCAGCCTGACTCTGCCTCCCGAGTGCTGGGATTAAAGACATGTGCCACCACCACCCAACTCCCACAGCAAATCTTGATGATGGGGCATGGGGCTTGCCACTTCCACAGTGACAACGTACTCTTCCAGAACATTGCTATTGACAGCATCAATTATTCAGATGAGCCAAACAGTAATACACCTCTGTGGTCCTGTCTTCCCAGGCCACCTAGAGTAAAAAGAGGGCCTAAAAGTTGACTTGGAATTCTACCAGACTCAAATACAAGCAAACGTTTTCCAGAACCTCTGGGGAAAGAACAAAAGGAAGGACTTCAAAATGATTACTGTGTGTTATGCACTACACTTGAACATATCTGGTGATTAGGTATAATTAAGTCATTGATGTGGGAGTGATTTCTTTCTAATCTGTTGCTTTCATTGGTTAATTAATAAAGAAACTGCCTAGACCCATTTGATAGGCCAACCCTTAGGTGGGTGGAGTAAACACAACAGAATGCTGGGAGAAAGAATCTGAGTCAGAAGTTACCATGATTCTCCCACTCCAGACAGACGCAGGTTAAGATCTTTCCTGGTAAGCCACCTTGTGGACTACACAGATTAATAGAAATGGGTTAGATCAATATGTAAGAGCTAGCCAATAAGAGGCTGGAACTAATGGGCCAGGCAGTGTTTAAAAGAACACAGTTTTTGTGTAATTATTTCGGGTAAAGCTAGCTGGGTGGGGGGAAGCAGCCCACTGCTCCTATTACAACAGAGTGGCGCCCAACGTGGGGTTCGAACCCACGACCCTGAGATTAAGAGTCTCATGCTCTACCTACTGAGATAGCCGGGCCTCCCGCGTGGCAGGCAGAACCTGTGGTTCTGTAAGTCTATTTCCCCATTAAAGCTGTATATATTATTACAATCTGTCTGCATTCATTTACGCTGCTACAAGTCATTTACCAGGGAGGAAACTAACAGTGGAAAGCAGTCACTTGGACAATGTCACACGTCTAAAGAGAGAGAGACGTAGCTCGGAGTTATTGGGAAGGCTTGCTCATGGAGACCCAACTTCGATCCATGCATGCTTGCTTTCAAACAGTTGTGTGCTGCAGAAGTGCCACTGTTTTATGTAGGAAGAAATCAAGATTCAAGAAATGTTAACTTGTTCCAAGTCAGAGACCAAAAAAAAAAAAAAAAGCCAAAACTCAAAGTCACCTCAGTCTAGTTCTCACAGAGTCTGTTCAATGTTTTCACCATTAGCCCTGTTCCTAATATGACAAAATACAAGGTTTCCCTTTCTGAAAGGGCTTCCCTCAGGAAAACTGACACTAGCCCTCATATATGGTTCAGGAATGGGCAGCCCTACCATGTGTCCACCAAAAAGATGCCTCAGATAGTTTTATGGAAATCACAAATAATTAGCATTCAGGTATGGATTTTAAATTAAGATTTCATGAATGATGTTCATTTTATGTCTCAAAGACTTCAGAAAGGAAATTTCCATAGCATTCTTTCTTTTTAGCTATTGTCTAAGACCATTGTTTAACGTAGCCATCAAACCTATCATTTTCAATTGATTTGACCATCTTAGTTAATGAAATTTATTTATTCAACATACAGCAAGTGCCTACCAGGAAGCAGACAGTGCTCCAAATGTTTGAGCTACATCTGCACCGTGCAATTGGCGAAATAGGGTCATCATTTACTGTCTGGGGAGCAAGGAGCAGAGAAGGAGGCAGAGAAATTGGAACAGTTTGGAAGGGAAAGTGATGAATCAAGATTTGGCAGACTAAATCAAGACTTAGATTCACACAAAAGCACCTACCGCTACAGCATCCTATGCAGACAGAAATGTGGGCATGGTCTAGGAAACACAAGCTTTGGTGACTAAGATCACCTAGAAGAACACAGTATAGCGGGGCAAAGATGGCAGAGGCTTGAAGGTGTGTCTGAGGAGTCTGTGATGGTTATGTACTCCTCCCAGCTGCACAGGTCGCAAAGTAGACGGAGCATTTCATTCACTCACTAATTCATTCCACACACGCTTACTAATGAAGTTCTCTGTCTGCTGCTTATAGTACAACTTCGGGATGCATAATAGAAGGTCATTAATAAAGCCCAGCATCTACAGGGCTGGAGAAATAGGTTCAGCAGTTAAGAGCACTTAACAGCTCTTGCAGAGGACCTAAGTTTGGTTCTCAGCATCCACATGGTGGCTCACAACCATCTGTATCTGTAATTCCAGTTCCAGTGCCTTCTTTTGCTTTCCATGAGCACAAGGAACATATGTGGTGCACATAAACACATGCAAATGAAGATTATACCCATAGAATTGTCTATATTCTTTCTAGAAGAAAAAAAAAACACATCGTCAATACAGGTTCATAGTAGAAATGACATTTAAACTTGACCTTGACTAATGAATAGGGTAGGAAATAGCAGAAGCTATCTGATCTATGCCATTTTTAAGCAGTGCAGATACCTGGGAAATTGTAATATTTGAATAATACAAAGTGACGAGAAACACAATGTGACGAATGAATAAGTTTGGAGCCATGTGAATGGAGTAGGCATGCAAAACACCAAAGAAATATTTCAAAGGAAGAAAAACGGGAGAGGGGTTTTAAAAATCGGTGACGAGCCTCTGTTGTTACCAGAGAAAAGAATTCCATTAGCCAAAAGAAGAAAGCATGAAGGAAAGTTTGACTTTACAGGAGGGAAAAGAGATAAGAACATCAGAGATATTAGGAGAGCAGGCTGACCAACATTCTCAAGTTGCAACTAACAGCAACAAGTTTAAAGTGGTTTATGGGGAGCAGGGTGAAGATCTTTACCATGTGGCTGATGTGGAAACACACAGGACTCAGAGGGATGGAAGAGCCTGCATCCCAGGGAGCTGGAAGCGTGTTCTGAACAGGTGTTGTGAAGTCAGACAGGACTGTTTCCCTCTGGTCTCACTGTCTGTCTGCTTCATCCTCTCCCTTTCTTTCTCTGGTCTCAGTCCATGTGCTGAAAAGTGGGTGCCTGACAGCCCCAGAGCTTCAGTGTGTACTCGTTCATACCCCAGCAGGAGGCTATTTACCTTGATGATGACGGTGGTGTCACCCTAATTTTGCACCTGAGTCCAAGGCCTCTCTCTGTCCAACCCTCACCTGCTAAACAGTTGGGAAACCAAGTGATGACTTGGACAATGCCCTGTATGCAGAGAAGCTTGATAGACTTACAAAGGAGACTTTAGGTTTCTTCATCAATACTGCAATGGATAGACCAAAATCAAAGACAAGAAGCGTCTTTAGTGATTTGGATAAAAACAGCCCCCATAGACTCATAGAGAGTGGCATTGTTGGAGGTGTGGCTTTGTTGGAGGAAGTGTATCACTGGGAGTCAGCTTGGAGGTTTCAGATGCTCAAGTCAAGCCCAGTGTCTCATTGTCTCTCCATGCTGCCTGCAATCCAGATGTAGAACTCTTAGCTACCTCTCCAGCACCATGTCTGCCTGCATGCCACCATGCTTTCTGCCATTGACAATAATGGACTAAACCTCTGAACTGTAATGCAGCCCCAATTAAATATTTTCCTTTATAAGAGTTGCCGTGGTTCATGGTGTCTCTTCACAGTGCTAGAAATCCTAATTAAGACAGCACCCTTTAATGCCTGGTGATAATTAACACAGAGGGGCTTTTATTTCAATATGGTCCAGTGTTTCGTCAAAAATACACAGATGCAGAGCTTCTACATAGCCTGTACGAATAAATACTAGAAACAGTATATAAAGCTAAGCAGCTTGCAGGACCCAAGTTGTGAGTAGACTTTTGTCTCCCAAAAAAAGTATGATGGAAGTCTAGCCTCTAGTACCTATGAATGTGAACTTATGTGGAAATAGAGACTTTGCAGATACAATCACATCAAAACATGGCCCTTCCCTCCCTTCCCTTCTCCCCATTCCTCCACTCCCTGTCTCCCTCTCCTCTCTTCCCTGACTACCATGAGGTAAGCATCCCTGTCCAGCCCTCTCCCATGATGCTCTATTTCACCACATACCCAGACACGGTGGAGCTAGACGACTGTGAACTGAACCCCTGGAAATGTGAGCCAAAGCAGAGCTACTCTTGTGTAAGCTGCTTCAGGAGGTGAGAAATTGCCTAGCCAGGCTTTGATATTTAATCTTAATTCTGAAGTGAACAATGTAGGGAGAAAGGAGACATGAGCGAAGACAGTTGAGGTTTCTTTTTAAACTGAACATATGGAATCTTTTCCTGCTCCTAAAAGTTGATATGGTTTCTGATCCAAGAAAAATATCCAAGTATTTTATTAAGCTTATATTGTTTCAAGTGATCTGGGATATTTTTTTCTTTTTCTACTGATTTTCTTTCATTTTTTTTTCTTTATTTTTTGGTTTTTTAGACAGAGTTTCTCTGTCTGGACTTGGAACCTGTCCTGGCACTCACTCTGTAGACCAGGCTGGCCTGAAACTCACAGAGATCTGCCTACCTCTGCCTCCTAAGCACTGAGATTATTAAAGGCGTGCACCACCACTGCCCGGGTCGCTACTAATTTTTATGTATAATTTTCTCAGATGCTAGATTGATGTTAGTTTAACCTTGCAAACCGAACTTTCCTCTCCAAATACTTCAAAGGTTAGCTTCAAGTTTTTGAAACTGTGTATTGAATATCTTATTTTTATGAATTCTGATAAAAAATGTATCAATTAAATAAGTAAAGCGTAGAAAGCATTGTGTGGCAGACTGTTAGCCTTGTGTCTCTAACGGTGCATGAGCACTGATGTAACTATACACTGTGACAAGCATATCCATATTGCTCAATAGCAGCACATCATTTTCTTGAATAAATTTGTATGAAATAAAAAAGCAAACAAAACCATGGCCATACTAAGCTGAGCCTTTCATTCAATGACTAGCGTCTTCTAAGAGGGAAATTTGGACACCGACATTTTGAAAGCAGGAGACTGCCATGTGACTATAGAGGCAGAAATTAGAGAGATACAATAAGAAGACATGAAAAGACAGAGCAACCACCAGAAGCTAGGAGAGAAGGGGACAATCCTCCTGGGTACTCCCACAGGGAGTAAACCTTACTGTGTCCCTTCAGACTTTCAGGCCTGTGAAGGGTTAAGTTCCTGTTGTTTCAGACAAACAATGTGTGTTACTTTGTAGGAGTGATCCTAAAAAATTAATCCACAAGATCAATAAACAAAAGTTATTTGTGTTTCTAAACAGTAGCAACAAACAACTGAGAGCTGAATTTTTAATGTTGCTTAAAATAGCTATGAAAGTATTAAATATTTAGAAAGAAGTAGAACCAAGTGTGTACAAAACTGATATACTAAAAACTACAGAATATAGTTAGGAAATCCTAAGAAAGACTGAAGCTCCTAGAAAAATACGTGGAGCTCAAGGATTAAAAGGTTCACACTGTTAAGATAGCACTTTTCCCTGAGTATAATCCCCCAAAAAAAACCTCAGCAAGTGTTCAGGACTGACAAACAGAACCTAGGATTTACATGGAAAAAGATCTAAGAAAAGCTTAACAATTTTGAAAATTTAAAATGACTTGGAAGAATTATATACTATCTTATCTCAAGATTGAAGAGCTGCAATAATCAGTCAGTTTGGTACTGGCTTAGGGCACAGCATAGATCATTAAACAGAGACAGACATACAGGTGTGGCCAGCTGATTAAACTTTAAGATCCATAGTGTTTGAACACGGATGGGAGTGCACTAGAATAATTGAGATGTATGTGTGAAAACACTTACTGCAACCCTTGTACTATGCACAAAAATTAACTAGACATGAGTCATAGTTAAATCTAAAGCTGTAAGATGTCCAAAGTCAAGCATGAGATAGAAATCTCCATGTGTCTTATTTAAGCAGTTTTTACAGAAGACCCTAACAACACCAAGAACATGAGCTATGTATAACAACTTAACTCGGAATTTTTCAAAATAATTTATTAAAACTTTTGCATTGCAAACCTCAATCATTAAAATAAATAAACAAACAAGGACCAACGAGATGGCTCAGCAAGCAATGGCGTGTGCTGCCAAGCCTAGCAGAAAGTACAGCCAGGCTCCAATGAGTTGTCCTCTCACTTCTACGTGTGCGCTGTGGCTACACACGCACATATGTGTGCATACACACACGCATGCACACACACAACCAACAAATGTCCAACATAATTTAAAAATAGACATGCTACATAACACTTCTAAAACTTAAGTTTAATGAAGAACTCATTCATAGACCAAATAAAGAGGTCTCAAGATTCAATAAGAAAAAACAATCCATTAATAAAAGAGCAAAATATTTGAACAAACCTTTCATCAAAATAAATGAACACAACACAAAAACATACGGAAAGAGGTAGGAATAAATAGTTTGATCGCTGTCAGTTTGTTAGAGGGATAGAAACAAACTGAAGTGATGTTGCTTTTCCATACACATGTTAAGGATGAAATTAAAGACTGACAAATCTAAGCAGTGGGAAGGATGAAGAGCGACTGTGATTCTTAGGCTTTGCTGATGGGAATAGAAAACAGCATTGCTGTTTTGGAAAACCAAGTAGAAGATTCTTAAAGTTAAACAAATCAACCATCCTACTTCTGGGCATGTATCCTGAGGACATAAAGTGGCGGGGCTGCGTCCTGCCACCCGGCTAGCTTTACCCGAAATAATTACACGGAAACTATATTCTTTTAAACACTGCCTGGCCCATTAGCTTCAGCCTCTTATTGACTAATTCTCACATCTTGATTAACCCATTTCTAATGATCTGGGTAGCACCACAAGGTGGTGGCTTATCAGGAAGGATCGTAACCTGCATCCATCTTAGAGAGGGAGCTATAGCATCTGCCTCACTGCCTTCTTCCTCCCAGCATTCTGTTCTGTCTACTCTGCCTATCTAAGTTCTGCCCTATCAGGCCAAGCAGTTTCTTTATTAATTAACCAATGAAAGCAACAGATAGACAGATGACCCTCCTCCATCAACATAAGATATATTCCCATGAAAAGTTATTAACGACTTTGTTCTTAATTAGCAGAAGCTAGAAACTTACACTTATGTGTACTTATCTGGTGGCTGCTCCTGAACAAATTTCTAGGAAATTGTGTGGGCAAATCTCAGAAGGCTACTGAGGGTCCCGAGAGTAGTCGTTAAGAGGACCGTTGCTCTTACAGAGGACCTAAGGTTAGCTCCCAACATCCACATCTGTAACACCAAATCCAGGGGATCCATTACCCCGTGCTGGTCTCTCCAGTCACTAGACACACATATGGTACACAGTGGGTAATCATTCATAGGCATAAAATAAAAAATTTAAACATATTTCTAAAAGTCTATTGAAAGAGGCCATATTTGATTTAACATTCTTAAGAGAAACAAACAAGCAAAAAATCCCTAATGATAGAAACAATATCATTGACTGGAGACAGAAATAGAAATAAGAAATGTACAGCAAAGGAGAATAAAGACACATTTAGGGCTGACAGAAATGTGTCGTATCTTCAATATGACCATGATTGCATGGTGTGTGCATGTGTGTAAGTGCATGCAGATATGTAAGCACATGTGTGAAAAATTTGTCAAATAGTGTGCTTTAAAAAAGTCAATTTTATTTGTGTCACTTACACATCAATGAAATTGACCAGAATAGTCAAGAAATAAACTGAATGAATGTTTAAACCATTTATAAATTCACTAAGATCTAATTATTCTCACTGTGTGGTCATAAAATAAGAGCAAGCATATGCACAACTTATAAACTAACTGAAAGCAAACTTTCTGTTTTCTGTGTGTTTTTGCAAGAAGCACCATCTGCATTAGCTTCTTTCCACACCATCCTAAAACCACTGGCCCCCTCCTGCTTCCAAGGTCGCAGAAAAAAGAACATGGTAGCCACACACAGCCTACTCATTCAGGTCTGTCTATTAACCTCCTCCTGGATCTGGGTGTCACCCCAGGGAAAGCACACAAAGAAAATCTAAAAGGAAGAGATGGTTTCATTGTCACCTGGCCAGCTCTGCAATTGGTGTGGGACAACGGACTGTATTCTGTCAATTGTATTTTAAATAAACGCTGATTGGCCAGCAGCCAGGCAGGAAGTATAGGCATGACAACCAGAAAGGAAGTAGAGGCGGGTCAATGAGAACAGCAGAATTCTGGGAAGAGGAAAGCTTGGTCTGCAGTCATGACCCAGCCACAGAAGAAGCAAGATATGACTGCCTCACTAAATAAGGCACCGAGCCACATGGCTAACGTAAACATGAATAATGGGCTAATATAAATTATAAGAGTTCATAAAAAACCTGAGCTACTAAGCCAATTAGTTTATAACTAATGTAAACCTCTGTGTGATTTCTTTGGGACTTAACGACTGCAAAAACCAGGCAGGACAGAAACCCGACGACATGCAATTTCTTTTGGACACTGGCCGATGTGACCTCCACTGGTCCAGTTTCTCCATGCTATCTATGCCGCTTTGGCCTCTCAGCAGTCATTCCTCTAGTCCAGCATGAGGAATCATTTTCTTTAACAGATCATTGACCCAGATTAAAATTCTTTTACAGACCAAGCACCAAATAGGTCTCCTGGTGAAGATGAACCTTGAGCCAACTTCTGAAGGAAGATGGGAACCTGAGTTGTCAGACAGTAAAGGGAAGGAGATTGCCTGAAGCAGGGGAGCAGCTGAAAAAGAGAAAACTGTCTGCCTGACTACTTCGATGAAAATCTCCTTGAGGAGAGCAGAGCAGTACCCACAAAGCCCGCTCAGCCATGAAAGCCCAGATTTCCTGTGCCTCCTGCGTTCAGACTCTCCAGCAGGGCCAAGCTAGCACTCACCCTGAATAAATGCTCCAGTCTGGTCACAACCTGCCCTTCCAGTAACTACTGCTCTTAAGAAACTCTCCCAGAGGCTGGGTGGGCATGGTTGCTCACAACTTTAATCCCGACTGAAGGAACTCTAGCTGGCCTGAGCCTGGCAAACATGGCTCTGCCAGGTCTTGCCCTTCCCCCTATTACCTCTGCCTCGCTAAAAAACCATTAGATTACATTCCTAAAGCTAGCCACCAAGGTCTACTCTCTCATTTGGTCACTCCCTCCTCCTGAGGCTGACTACCAAGGTCTAGCTATCAAAGTATTGAAGTCCAGCAACCAAAAGCCCCCTTTGGTTCACCTAATTAACATACCCAACTGAAATTAAACACCTCATTCTTACATGGGTTTTCCCCCTTTACTTTATAAACCATTTCCAATGTGTCAGGTCTGTCTGCTCTCTATCCAGAGGCAGTCCGTTGTTCCCCTCTGGGACAAATACTACTATCCCCTTCTCCTCATCATCTTCCCCTGCTCCCTCATTTTCCATCTCCTTTACCACCTATCCTAGCCCATTTGAATGCAGATCTCCCCTTCCTCTCCTCTTAAAAATTACACCTTGCAGGATACACATTTCCCGCTGTTTCCTTCCAGAGTCAGAAAGCAGCCACTTTAACTTTTCTTCCCTGCTTAATAGTGACCTCATAAATTAACTAAACAGAAAATGATTAGAATCATCCAGTAAGAAAAAAACTTAAAGCTAGTTGCAACTTTTTGTATGTGAATTAAAAGAAAGCTCCTATCTTTAAAGAAATACAACAAAAATCTTGCACCCAACAAAGTGAAATTCTTGTGCTGTAGCCTTCAACAGTTGACTATATTTACAGAACCACTGCTTATAACAGCCAAAGGTGGAAACAGTACAAGTGCCCATCTATGAATTAATGGATAAGTGTATACTTTTAAAGTAATATTATTATATTCCTTTATTAAGTAAGGAGATCAGAAATAGTGGCTCATGCCTGTCTTTCTATCACTAGGGTCACTTAGGTCAACCTGGGCTTAACAAGGCCCAGGCTAACCTGAACTCTATACTAACAATCACCTTTAAATGTGCATACAAATAGGTATTCAAAACAGTAAGACAAATGAAATATATTGTGTGTAAGAAAAAAATGTCTAAAATATTAGGTATCTATAGTGGTCCTAGTCATGAAATACAAAACAGCATTGTGATTACTGGGGCCTAAAAGAGCAGGAGAATGAATTGAATTTTACGTAAGCATAAAGTTTCAGCGTTGAAGGAAGAAAACACTCCAGGAAACTGCATGTCCCTATGAGCATGTTTAATACCACTCAGCTGTGCACTCCAAATTATTTATGTTTATGTTTGCATATGTTTTATCAAAATTAAAATAATTTTTTGTAAATGAGCAGGTATTCAAGGAAGCAGGAAACACTTCTGTAACCTGGAGAACCAACACAAACCTACCAAGTGGTACAGAGGATAGAATCAGCAGGCAACATCCACATGTTCAGGAAGTTCTCATAAAACATGGTCGTGATGAATAGACAGAAGACGTGAAGAACTGACATGAACGTCTAGAGTTGAGTATCAAACGTCTGGAATTAAAATACACTGAACGAGAAAGCGGAAGAGATGAGTGAGGTGGAAGACGGAAATAGAGGCAGCTACACAGACAAGAACAACCCTGAGAAGCATGGACAGTGTGGCTCTGCACGCGGATAACTGGATTCCCAGGAAACGCTGGGGAGTTACGGGAGAAGGCTAACAAACATGATAATACTCAAAAACTAATGACAGAAGTTTTTCCAAATTTGAGAAAACGGTAAACTTTTTCCGATAAAGAAGCTTAATTTTCTTTAATTTGAAGAAACAAGAAACACACACATAGAGACATATCGCAGTCAAATTGTTGAAGACCAGAGATGACTTGAATGTGTTATTATAGCATCAACTTCTATAGGAAGGATTACAAGCAAGGACAAAGGGAAATTTGATAACACACTTATGAGAAATCGAACAGGTGAGAGACAACACAGAGGGATATAAATGAGAAGAACTGACGACCAAAAATTCTATACCTTGCAAACATATTTTTCATATTTCAATTCTAACAAATGAAAGGAAAATGAGGAAGATTTTGAAACAAACCAAAAAGGAAGAATTTGGTTCCTTTCTTGCCAGCAGACTGAGATTAGCAGAAAGTCCTCTGAGAAGAGTGAGAACACCAGGTACAAATGTGACTCCCACAAAGGAGGAAACAGCTGAGAACGGCCACAAAAGCATGCGACAATAAATGACACTTTAGAACTAATGGCAAATCTCTTGCAAAAGTTGCTGGCTCTTTAAAGTCATAGCAACATGCTCATAGCACAAAAATAAAAGGTGCAGTGTCAGGAACACTGAGGGCAGGAGGAAAGACAGCAACACGTGCTATTGGGAAAGTCCCACGTTACACATGAAGTAATTTCATAGTGTTTAAAAGTGCCCTTAATCAACAGAAGATTATTAGGATAAACGCATGTAGCTTATAAAAAAAAAGTAGTAGAGCTGGAGTTGAATACAGACAAATAAATAATCTATGAAGATGTCAGTTTACAAGGAAGGAAAGATAAAGAAGAGACAAATGAATCAAAAGTAAAGAGGAGATGCTAACTCCGAAGAGACATAATTGAAGAAGAGGCCATGAACTTGAGAGAGAGTCGGGGAGGGGGACACAGGAGGAGCTAGAGGGGTAAAGTGTGAGGTAGAAATGAGGTCAATACAATACTCATGTATGAGATGCTCAAAAAAGTAAATGTAAAACAGACTCCAAAGGGGATCCCTTGTAGTAAAATGCTAATGGCAGAATTTGAGCATAAATGTGAGCATGCTCATTCTAAAGTTTTTTCCACTTACATGCGAAATTCCTCCATTGAGAAATTATGACAATTATTTTTTAATTTTTGTTTACTTCTGAGGAGATATTTTTGAGACAGGTTCTTGCTAGGTAGTTCTGGCTGTCCTGGAAGCTACTATGTTTCCCAGGCTGGCCTTGAACTCAAAAATCCACCTGCCTCTGCCTCCTGAATGCTAGGATTAAAAGTGTGTAACATTACGCTCAGCTATACGAATTTTAGCCAAAAGAAACAAGTATACCTTGTTTTATCCAATTCATAGAAAATTCAAAGTAGACAAAAATGATCTATATAGATGAAGGGCCATCTTGGGGGATGTGGTATGGGGAAAAGCTTTCTAGGGGATTTGTGAGATACTGGAAAGTTCTAGATCCAGATCTGGGTGGTGTATACATGAGTAGCTGTGTATGAAAGGAGGCCATTAAATGCCACACTTTACCGTGTGTGATGTTGCTCACTTTATAAAGCATCTGCCAGGCGCGTTCAGAAATCAATGATACTTTTGAACCCATTCTTTTTCCCACTTGTAGAAATAAGTGAGGAATCAGATTCCTTGCTCAGTTCACCTTGAGAGGAAAATCAAATCTGAATAATTCAGTAACAGGTGGGATTTTATACGGCAGAGTGTTTGGGGCCTAAATAATTCAGAATCTCTGAGTTTCACATTTCAAGCTGGCACCAAAGGGTCTGTAGTTGGCATCTCTGTATCTGTTGCCCTCCTGGACTTCTCCATTTTGCCAGCAATTAAACATCATGCCTAGAAGGTCATTATTCCAAAGTCCCCGCCATCTCCTCCCACCACACCCTTTTGCTGCATTCTGTTTTTGTCAAAGAATTGTAGCTTGTCTTATCATCACCCACTTGACAAATCACCTGTGAGTTTTCCTGGTCTGCAACTCACCGGGGATTCTATACCATCCTTCTCACGTCCCTCAAGGGCTTCACTCTTGCCCTTCATCCTAGCAGCTTTCTTGAATCAGATCTAACGTGTCCTAGCTGCAGCCTTTCTCCAACAGCACCACCAGAGAAATTGTTCCTTCTATGTCCTTGGTGCTCCGCTGCTGCTAACATTTGAGAAGATCGCCACTCTCTGTAGAACACACATCCTATACAATATTCAAAGCCTTCTGTAATGTCCCAATCTACTTCTCCTACCTAATTTCCAAGTGGCCCAAAATAGTGGTCCTTACCATTGTCCCCAACACTCTCTTGCATTTGTTAATTCACACACCCTACATACTCCTATCCCTGCATGGAAAGCCCTTCCTTTTTATTACTTCTGAGAATTTCACATCCAGAACTGAATAAAGCACTGGCCTGCAAGCATAGAGACCTCAGTTCAAATCTCCAAGATCCACGAGAAACCAGATTCTGTAGTGAGTCTGTGATCCTTGCAGTCATAGACCAACATGGGAGGTGGAGAACGTGAATCCAAAGACAAACATATAGGCATCCCCCTGAATATTAACCTTCATCAGGCGATGAAAGGAGAGAGACAGAGACCCAAATTGGAGCACCGGACAGAAATCTCAAGGTCCAAATCAGGAGCAGAAGGAGGGGGAGCACGAGCAAGGA
>NC_022012.1:35051507-35056057 GCF_000317375.1 Microtus ochrogaster | reverse complement strand
AATAAACCAGGAAAAAAAAACAAAATCAAGGATGTTCTTTGGGAATAAGACTCAAGATTCTGAGTACTTAAGAGATAAATAGGCGCATATTTGACAAGGTGGATCACTCCTATATGTCCTTCCAACTAGAAATGGCTCTGGAGTCACCTGTGCGGGCTCAGAAAAGCCTCGCTCACTATTACAAACCACCTTCCTAGAAAGTTCCTGTGTCTGTGTTTTGGAATGGGATAAGAAGGTTGCACTTAATCCATCTGAGATGCCCACTATGAAGGCTTCGTCCTCCGAGGGACGGGTAGTGGAAACTTTAAAGAGCTGGGGCTTAGAGGGAGCTTGAAAAAAATAAAAAACCACTGGGCATGTACCCCAGAGGGGACTCTAGCCTGCCGTTCTCTTTCTCTCTTCACTTCCCAGGTGCTTCATGGTAGACAAATTTTTCTCCATCGTGGGCCCTGCAGGAATATGCTGCCTCATCTAGCCTAGAATCCACAGAGCCAGCTGACCATGGACAGAAATCTCCAAACCATGAGCCAAAGTAACCATTTCCTACTTTTAAATTGATCGCCTTGAGCATTTCATCACAGTGACAGAAAGCCAGCTTACATGGTACCTCAGCTAACCCGAATGTTGTGAGCTAGAAGGCCTATTTCTCGGTCTGTGATTGGTTGATTGTGTGATCTTGACTCCATCACTTTGAACCTCACCTTTCCATTCTGCAAAATCGGAAGTTTTGATAAGATGAGCTCAAAGTCTCTTCTAATTCTAAAATTACAGTGTTCCTTGTCTCTCACTAGTTCCACAAATTTCACAATAGCACAGCAAGGGTCAAGGTCAGGCAAAGGAGCTTATGTGTTTGTTGAACACTTGTTACATCCTAATTAACCTTTGCCACCAGTCCTGAAATAGCTCTGGCTGTAGGGGCTCTGCGAGTTTGAGTGATTTGTCTCAAATCCCCACAGCTACTGATTGATGGGGTTAAGAAACGATGCTCTGAATTTCAAAGAGAAGCCAGGCATGAGGGTCTACACCTGTAGTTCTTATACTTGGGAAGTGGAAGAAGGAAGTTGGTAAGTTTGAAGACAACCTAGGCTATAGAGAGATCCTGCCTCGCAGCAAAAACAAGAACAACAAGTTTCCAAAAGGATTGACTCCAAAGCCAACGCTTTACTTCCGGCATTAGTGGCTCAATGTAAACCTTGTTTTTGTTTTTGAATCAGCTTATAAACAAATGACTCCATCAATATTTTCTGGTACTCATGGCATCTATAATACCCATCCTATATCCTATATCATCACTAGAATGATAATATTCTACGTTTACACAAGCCTTTATACTCCTCCTAGACACTCTCCTGACTCTCACAGCTTTTAAGTGAGCAGATCATCATAGCCATCATATAGGGGAAGTAACAAGTCCTACAGAAGGTGAGCAATTTTCCCTGAAGTGCTAAGGAGTTAGCTCATAGAACGCTGGTGGAGGAGCTGGGTTTTTCAATGATGCTTACTCAAAGTCAGATCCAAGTCCACCCGTTTGCCCTTTGAAATACTTAACTTACTTTTTCTGAATCTGTTATTCTCAAATGTCTTGTTTTTAGGGGCAGAAGCTGGAAAGAACTGCAACAGCAGCAGGAACAGGCTTTAAAGCAGCAAATGGCTCTAGCTTGCTGTGCTGGGCATTGTGGTTTGCAGACCTCACAGCTGAGGAGGACTCATTGTTTTCCCCCTCAGAAGCTCACTCAGCCCTTTCAGATGCCATAAAAGCTAATTCTTAGACAGGAGGCCTAGATCAGCTCCAGCTCTGTTCCTCTAAACCCTGTGTCTAAAGTGTGGTGTCTTCTGCAAGTTCTGGGAGCCAAACAAGGGCAGTGGTGACAGCCTGTGTCATTTGGGAGTCATATCCAAGGATATGTGAGTGGCACTTGTATCTTGGGAGTAATGAACAGCCATTTAACTGGGTATAAGAACCTTTTAATAGATGGGAATTCCTACCTGGTACTGTTAACCTAGAGAATTGCTTGTGGCTGCTGAGGTCATAGACCCAAGGAGAATATCAACTACTGCCACTTTTCAAAATCAGCATCATTCCCAACTGCATTCTAAATACCTGTCCTTATAGCCACAGAAAAGTGCAGCTCTCACCCCTCACCAAAGAAGCTTCTTTTGTAGCAGATGGAGATGGCCCAGATATCCACGACTCCTTAAGATGCAGAGAACACCTGGCTGCAGGGTGCCTGTCTCCAGTTGAGGACATCTATGGCACAACTCCTCCACCCAAGGCTCAGGGAACACCATGGAAGACGGTGAAAACCAGAAGGTCACGTTATCTGCTATGCAAGGGGGTCTATATGTGACAGGGAAGCTAAAATGTTGCTGACAGAGTCGACTAAACAGGACCCGCATTATGACGATACCAGTCTGCACGCCAGCATGAACAGGGGAACTCTCACAAGTCTCCACCCTTAGATGAGAGCTACAAGCAAAGCTGGCCAGAGGAAGAAATTAGTGTTTTCTGACAATGAGCCCCCAGTGGATTATCAAATCTCAAGTGGTCACTGCCAAACACATACACTTATCAGCAACACTAAATGGGCACAGCAATTGGGCTTACATACACATATGTGAATATGTCTACTTATGTATACAGTAATTAAGAAAGAAAGTACGGTGAAGTTGAGAGAAAATGGGAGGAGGTAATAGGGAAGGAGTTAGAAGATGGAGTGTAGGTAGAACTGACATAAATATACTCATGTATGAAATTCTCAATAATAATAATAATTTTTTAAACAGTACATGTAAATACTATTCTACCACGAGGCTCCTTTATCAGTAGATCATAATATGTCCCTTGGGTGACAGCATAAGTGGATAAAAGATATTCTATTCCAGATCAAACCTAAGTGACCATGGCTCAGGAATACAGATTTAGGTCACTTCAAATTTCATGTTCTGATGAAGTAGCCATTTCAACAATTTTATATAGTAACAAAATAAAGAAAATCATGAATCAGGACACTTTTTAAATATATTGATGAAAACATCAGGTAGGTAGTTTACAACAAAGTAGGGAAATTTCTGCTACAGACTATAGATGCCAAATGGGGGCACTCTTGGCATTTCCTACCTCATGGACTTTTATGAAGATTTTGTGAGAGAATACAAAGCATTTAGCATTTTATCTAACATGCAGTAATGAGTATTAACTCTTGCATGGTGGTTGAACCCCTTCATCTAACTCAGAATGTCATCTCTTTGTTAGCTTGACCTGTGTATCTCCTCTGGGTAAGATTTAAGCTATTTAGCTTTATCCAGTTCAGAATCTTAAGTTGTGTTGTATCACACTTAAGAACTTACCTCCCCCCAAAAAATCCTTTGAGTTGTCTTCCAGGAATGGCAAGGACTAATTTGCTTTGAGTCATTCATATATTCTTTCCCTATCCCCAAATGAGTAATTACCATAGCTGCAAGGTACTCCCACCCATTGTCTCCCCTCTGTAATTATGGGTCAGAGTTTCTCTCCAGATAACAGGCTTATGGGGGTGCAGAACCCAGGAGCCTGGCCTCATTAGCACGACAGATAAACAATTAGTGTCGGTCCTAGGTCCCTATCCATCTTCATTCACATGTACCAAGTGTACCTTTTGATTGTGAATGAATGAAAGCATTTACATCCCAATAAAAGAATTAAATCTGATTTTTGTTATGTTTAGAATACAAGCGTGGAAAGAGTTAGGGCGTAGGCATGCCACCTTTTTTTCTTTTTCTTTTTTTGGATGTGCGATCACTGCTAAAATACCTGGAGTTTTCAAACGCGAGTGCTTATGTGAGAACCCACACTGTTTTCAGGCGTGCTGGCAGCAGATCAAATCCCCAGCCCAGTGTTACAGCCGTAATTTTATTTTGATTTTAATGAGTATCAATTAAGACTAAAAAATAGACAGTGTGGACGAACAATGTGTGGTTGGCTCTAACAAGTAAATTAGATACTTTGCAGGAAAGAGTGGGGGGGGGAGCCAAGGGGGATTCTGCTTTCATTTCCAATCCCTTGTTCCTCCCCATAGCTGCTGCTCCTGGCAACTCGTGCTTCTAGGGCAGAGCCTGTGTTAATGCTCAGAGATCCACTCTCTGGGTAGGGAAATTAAAGGTAGGAAGCGTGTGGACCTCAGATCGCCTTCCTACAGGCTAATGAGCTTACATTGTCTTGCACTGAGTCCCCGAATCACATGTGCAGCTCCTTTTTTCCTTTGAAGTCTACAGCATTCACAGGGAAAAACCCACTGAGACAGTCTGTCTTTTCTTCATTCTCGCTGCACCCCAGGCTACCTTGTGAGCAAGAAACTCTACAGTGGAAGGAATGTAGTAGTGTCCTGATAAATGCTTAACAGATTTTTTAATAGAGGTATTTAGATGGGTATATATATATATATATATAGCTATAGATATATATAGATGATAGAAAGATAGATAGATAGATAGATAGATAGATAGATAGATAGATAGATAGATAGATAGATAGATAGGGATGGATAGGTAGATAGATAGATAGATAGATAGAT
>NC_022012.1:35047970-35051407 GCF_000317375.1 Microtus ochrogaster | reverse complement strand
AGATAGATAGATAGATAGATAGATTAGATAGATACATAGATAGGGATGGATAGATAGATAGATAGATAGATAGATAGATAGATAGATAGATAGATGATAGGGTAGAGGATAGAAGATAAAGGTCTATCAAAATATTGCTGACACAAAGGCTATAATATAGTGAACTATTTACAAATATTAATAAAACAGTACAAATAATGTATAAATCCATTCTTGTGCATAGTATAAATAATAATATATTACTGTTTATCATAATAATTTATATAGCCCCTGATGCCCAGCATGAGCTTATTCATAGAGTTTGCCAAACTCTTGTCCCTGTTTCTATAAGGAGAGTCAGGCCAATCTGGGCTCTAGGCATCCTCTCCTGCACATCCTTTCTGGTGTATGAGCCTGCATGACTCTGAGCCGTATTTGTGACTAGCCTTATACACTGCTAAGCCTGTACATGCAGTGTGAAAATGAGAGGGAAATGGCCTGCCTGCAGCTTATCACAAGCAGTAGTTCAGCTGCCGGTCTGAGCTGCTTGGCCACAGCCAAACTCTCTGCGTGTCAGCCTCCTTGTGAGCCTGACATGCTGCCTTCCGGCCCAGAATGGCCAGTCTCTGGCTGCTAATGTGATTATTTCTGAACACGAATTTGGGAAGACTTGAGTAATATCAATGCTACACTATTCTGTAAAAGCAACTTCAAGCACACAGGGAATAGTGAAATGTAACAAAATTAACAGGAAATGATACCTGAGGGACAGTTATTGGTGTGTGCACCTGTGTGGAAGTCAGAGGACATCATGTGAGCTCTGAGGATCAAACTCAGGTCATCAGGCTTGGTGGCAGGTTCCTTTACCTTCTGGGTCATCTCAGAAGCCCTATCATTTTGGTTCTAATATAATTTGTAACACTGTGAGTGTACATGCATCTAATTTTTTAATAAGAGCCATGTTTAACAAATAATGGGCAGAAGCCCTGAAATTCAGGCACCATTATGAGTCAACCCTACCTCATCACTAAATACATCCAAGCAATCTGATTCTTAATAACGACAATGATAATGACAGGAATAAGTTCTAAAAGCGAAGTGGGGAGGAAAATATAGAAACTGAAGGCACCAGCCTACCCATACACACAGGCAACTTGTGCTAGCTGAGTACATGCCTTTGATCCCAGTACATGGGAGGCCGTGGCAGGGCCCTCTCTGTGAGTTCTGTGTCAGTCTGGTCTACACAGAGAGCTCCAGCCCAGGCAAGGCTACATAGAAAGAGTGAAAGCTCTTTCTCAAAAAATCATTAATTAAATGAAAACCAGATCACTTGTGCTCACCCAGTGTCTCCCGTCACTTGACCCTCGGGCAGTTGACCTTACCTAGGTGTTACCGTCGAACCTTCATGATTCACCCACTCTTGAGCTCATCTGTCAGAGGCAGTGACCAGACCAAAAGCGGACAAATCTATGTAAACTATTCTCTGTAACTTTGAACCCTCATAGCCGTAAGTCCTTGTTGCCAGGGTTGCTAGAACAAGGCCAATAGCTCCTTGACTAGTTCACTTCAATTTTCTCCTTGTAGAATATACTTCAAGTTTGCCTCTTTAGAGGTCCATATCTATCTTTTTGGCTTTGAGGAGAGGAAATCCCAGGAACCTGGAATATGACTTAGTTATGACCAGATGTCGCTTGCCCACATCCTCATTACCAAAGCTTGTGTCCCCAGCCAGAGGCAAATTCTAAGACCTCCTCCTTCTGGTCCATACCAGAGAAGCCTGCCCTGGCCGATGCCTTTTGTTTAGAAAAAAAAGGAAAGGTATAAAATACAGGCAAAGGCATTATTAATATAAACTCACTTCCCTCCAAAATAACCATATGCAGTCCTTATAGTAATACTACACCCATATATCAAACATATACACTTATATGCATGTATATCACTGTGTAATACACATAGATTATATGTAGTATATACACATGTAACTTCTATTTATTCACTAGTACAGATCATCTGAAATCCATTTCTCAGCTAAGTTATTTTTCTCTACTTCCACAATTAAGTAATGCCAGAAGCACATTTAGATTATGTGGTTTGGAGTGCATTTGAGTGCATGGTTTCTTAAACATAAAGCACACTTCTGAATCACTTTATACAGCGAGATGTCAGGTCAGGGATTCTCAACACTGAAATAAAGGTCTTTTTGTTCAAGTCAAGGCTAATCCTACTCTTGTTGTAGCCAATTTTAAAGCTCTTCAGTTGATTCTAAAGTGAACTCAGGATTGAGAACCACTGCCCAGGATGGTCAATAGAGCAGTGGGGATGGCTCAGTGGATGTCCTTGTCCATCTTAATTTCTGTGTTCATGAAACCATACACAGGTGTCCCCAAATACAGAGATGTGATTCACTAAAACATAGACCATTATTAAACATGGTATTCTGCAATGTGTTGCTTCAGCCTGAAACTATGATGTACGTCATACACCGTTTGCATCAATACATTGTTCATAGCTAGAGAATAATCTTGTTTAAGGAGTGTCTTCATAAAAATAGAATTTTATGACTAACCACACAGTGTTATAAAGGAAGAATAATGGGGAATGACAAAGACCTCCTCATAGAAGCTTAAAATCTCATCTAGGAATCAGAGACATGAGCTTACTGTAGAGATGTGCAAGGGGGTAGGGAAAGAATCAGCATTGTAAGAACTGCTTCCTAGAAAGAACAGTCGCCCTGAGCACTAACTCACACAGGACACAGGAAAGCGGGATGCAGCAAAGGCTGTCCCAGTGCTTAATCATGGAAGCCTGAAAGAACACGCAGAGAAAGGTGGTCCTGTGAGCAAGTTATGTGAGGCAAAAATGACTGGACTCTTCTTTATTCAATCCCCTGTCTGCCCTGTGGGTTTCAGGCTTGCCTAACCAATTCTCACACTACTATATAATATTTTCTTACACTCTTTAGCATCTCCTCCTGGCTCTGTTTCTCTGGATGAACCTAATAGTCATTGCTGTTACTGAAGACAGAAGGCAAGAGAAGAAGAGAGAGAAGAGATGAAGGAAGAACAAGCAGCCCTGGGGACAGAGATGGGGTAACTTAGAACCACCAGTGGTAGGTTGCTCCATAAATAAGTAGATGATGTGTTAATTTTATCCTCTCGGTTCTATCATTTTCCTATGAGAGACTAAGCCTACATATTCCTTATCTCTTTGTCAATCTTGTATTATGTCTGGCATACTGTCCCATGTTCTTTTCTTGAGAACTTGCTATTCCTTACCTGTGGCCCATCCTTTAATATCTAAGATTTAATAAGACTGATTATGTATCCTCAGTGAGCTTAGAATACACATACACACACACACACACATGCACACACACACACACGCACACAAACATTTATACATTTACGGGGGGGGAGAGAGAGAGAGAAAGAGAGAGAGAGAGAGAGAGAGAGAGA
>NC_022012.1:35030356-35047870 GCF_000317375.1 Microtus ochrogaster | reverse complement strand
AGAGAGAGAGAGAGAGAGAGAGAGAGAGAGAGAGAGAGAGAGAGAGAGAGAGAGAGAGGAAGAGAGAATATTATCTTTCAGATATGCAGCATAGGGTTCCTAGACAATGTGCCAAAACGTGATCTTCACTTTTGGTTTTGTGCTATCTACAACTGTGACAATGGAGACAAGACACTGCCTCCAGTAGCCTTGTCTATGTTTAAACTCCATCTACCCAGCTTTATATGCATAATCCAGGAGCTTTTGTCTTTAATTGTGTAAGTGGGTGTCTAGTCAATGTTCTATTGCCGTGAAGAGACACCTTGACCACTGTAACTCTTATAAAGGAAAACACTTCATTAGTGCCAGCAATGAAACAGTTCAGAGATCTAGTCCATTACTGCCATAGCAGAGAGCATGGTGGCATACAGGCAGACATGTGCCAAAGAGGTGGCTAAAAGTTCTATATCCAGATTGACAGGTAGCAGAAAGAGAGAGACACTGGGCCTGATTTGGGTATCCGAAACCCCAAAGCCCACCCTCAGTGACACACTTTCTCTAAAAAGGCCACACCTACTCTCATAAAGCCACACCTTCTAATCCCTGTCAAGTAGCACCACTCCCTAAAGACCACTTATTCAAATCTATGAGCCTGTGGGGGCTACTCTTTCTCAAACCACTACAGTGGATTGACAGTACCATACATAAACACTGATTTTTTTTCAGATAGTCATTCATGTTTTCTTGTTGTTGCTTGTTTGTTTCAGGTCACACCAATTCATAGGAGTGAACATAAGACTTAAGCTAAACTATAGCACATTCCCTAATCTTCTGGCATAATGACAGGACTGAGGACAAAGCTGGCCAATCAGAATAGCTTGCAATTGTTCACTATAAGGCTAAGAAAGAGAAAACACTGTTCTTTGTTCCTACACAGTGATGAACCTCTGAGATCAGGCTTCCATGAAAAAGACACACAAGAAAAATGTTACAATATGCGAGGACCAGAAAACACAAGAGAGCAGATTCAGGAAGAAGCCCTCAAATGTTCCTGTTCCCTCACCCTTCTTCGTATGGCTGTCTGCACAGGACTTCTTCCTGCATGCATTGCATCAGGCTGCCCTTCGCTTGCATGCATCTAAAATCAAAGAGAAAATCCCATCAAAGAGAAAATCCCAAAGATCACAGCTGTACACATGGCGCCCAATGGCTATTCCGGCGTGGAAGGGGACTTGTAAACATGAAAGAATCTCGAATTCAGAGCCAAGGAGATAAGGAGGAGGTCATAGGGTCATGTACACTATGCACAAAGCCTGATATGCTGAGTTTTAGGTTATCAATTCTTAGCTTCAGACAAGCCCTTCACCACTTTGATACATAATGCTGGGGTAAAGATTCATGCAATCGTGTCTCTTCATCCCCAGTGGATCCCAACTGGCCATACGGCTCATTCGGGGCACCATTTTCTTCCAAATTATTTGCTGTTTCTCTCAGTGCTTTCTCAACTCAGCAGCAGAAGCAGTTAATTCCAATTACAACTGCTCCAGAATCTGAGTTTTTTACAGCCTCACAGAACTCCATGGCATCCTTTAGCCAGTACCTTCTCAAATGTCTGAGTCCCAGTGCTAGAGGGTGTCCGCCCTGAGCTCCCAAGGCACCAGCAAGAGTAGAACACTCTCTGCTCATGCTGTAGTCCTAGCCTGGGCCAGATATCCCTTTGGTATACATGTCTTATTCTGCTCCATCCTCAACATGCTGACTGGGCATTTATTCTGGTGTCCTCATCTAGGAAATGCAGGCGTCTTCTGCGTGAACCATCTGGGAGTCACAGATGGAAGGAAAGAGTGGAGTTGGTCTGATTGAAGCACCTCTGTGATGGGAACAAAGTGGCAGAGTGGGAAAGAACAGCAATTAGGGCTATGCCAGTGGAAGCAATTATTGGCAGAATGCAGAGTAACCTAACCTAATTTTCAGTAAGGAAGCAACCCACTTACCCTAAACGGTAGCATATGCTCCGCCATTATGTGTTGTTTGCCCCAAGCCAATCCTAACTGACAGTCTTGCCTTTTCTGTAGCACATTCAACACAAAGGTGTCTTTTTTGGTGTTTGTCTGTCTGTTTGTTTTATGCTCGTGATCTCTGGGGTGAGAGCTTTCCTGTGTGTGCTAGCCATGCCTGTGCTGATACAAAACAGAGCGGATAGGAAATAGGCCCCAGTTCCATACAGGGGGTGCCCCCAAAACTAACCCACTGAGAACTGTGTAGTGGGATACCAGGCTACAACACATGAGGACTCGGAACTCACCTCCCTTTAAGATCATAACAGCAGAGCTGGAGAGATGGCTCAGTGGTTCAGAACCTGTACTCATCTTCCAGAGGACCCAGGTTCAGTTCCCAGCCACTGCACCAGGTACTGCTACCTGTAGCTCAAGTTCCAGGGAGTCCAAAGGCCTCTGGGTGCACATGTAGAAACCCCACACTGACACATAACACATAATTTAAAATAATTTTTAAAAAATTAACTGTCCGAACAGCTCAGGAAGTCTGCTTCAGGAGCTCCAAGAATAAGTAAGCACACGTATGAGAGCTAAGTTTCCAACACGGAAATCGTGGGAGATGAGCTACACAGACCATCACCGCCCGCCACCGCACCACACGTGCCCACCAAGTGCCCCTTCATAACTCCTTCCCACCCTCCAGCTCGGCTTCACAAAGGGTGCCGGGGACCCAAACACATCGCAGCCCTGACTATCAGCCCCGCCCCGAGTGTGCAGAGCAATCATCTTGAAAATAGATTTCTGCCTGGGAGCATTGTGTGCCACATTTGCTCCTATCGCCATGGGGGTAGCCAAAAGGTTTTCCAACTAACTCTAGCCACAAACGTTTCTAAAACGTTGTTTTAGAAAGCAACATAAAAATACAGAAGGGTGAGTTAACTCCCGGCCTTTTCCCGCCCCAGGAGGGACAGAACCTAAGACACAAGGAAAGGAGCTCTAGTGGACAGAAAGTGTGAAAAACGACTCTTGCCGGTACCGCTGGCTGCTTTGGTGACAAGATATTCTTATTGTTTCATTATGATTTGTTTTCTGTTTGAGCTCAGGAAGATGGCTGGTCACAGCCATGCACCACTGCTAGCATCTCTGGAGAATAAACCAGAGATAGGGAGCAATCATCCTATTAGGGGCGACCATGGGAAAAATGCTATGCTATCAATAGCAAAGGAAGAAAGACAACTGGAGCCCAGGACAGAAGAGAGAATCCAGAGCCCAGGGACCGGGACTCAGCCCCCCCGAGGGTCTCCCGGCAGGAGAGCAATTGCAAAGGGAGCAAACCATGACTAGAGGCAAACAGAGAGCCTCAGAAACTGTTCTTTGCACATTTAGTAACAAACCATCTAAAAGACAGAGATAGAAAGGGGAGACTCATATAATGGAGCAGTTGCATGCATAGAGGAAGAGGCCTTGCTGGGGAAATAACTCTTCTTAGCACTAGAATTAACAATGAAAGGAAGCCTTTTGTTTTTATTGTTTTTGTTGTTGTTTTGTTTTATTATTTTTATTTTTCAAGACAGGGTTTCTCTGTAGTGCCTGTCCTGGAACTAGCTCTTTTAAACCAGGCTGACCTCAAACTCGAAGAGATCTGCCTGCCTCTGCTTCCCGAGTGCTGGGATCAAAGGTGTGGGTCACCACCACCTGGCAATAAGCCATTTTAAACGACACCTACTAAGCCACTAGGGAGGCAGCTCTGGAGATTGAGGTTCCTCCTTACCATGAGGACCTATGGCACTGGACAAATGCTGCAGGACAGTATTCTGAGACCTGGGCTGCGGAACACCTCTAGAGAGACAGGGAAACTCCAAGTTAGCATTACACTATGGGGTGGAAATCTGATTTAAGCCCCACACAAAGGCATGCATGCATATGCACACAAGGGACAACACAGAGGCATGAAGGATGAGGTCATTCTGAGAGATGCCTAGCTGTCATACCCAGGTGAGGGGTTACATGTAGACTCTGTACCCCCACCCAGTCCCCTTCCTTAGTTTTTTTTTTTTCCTTAGCGATCTGGGAAATGCAAATCAAGACAACTTTAAGATACCATCTTACACCTTCCTTAGTTTTTATAGTTTTCTTACTTGATACCAAGTTCAGCTCAGAGGCCCAGCCCCATCCGGCTTCTTCTCTTTTCCCCTCTTTGGTTTGTTTACTTCCTAAGGAGCACGGTTAACCTGGAGCTGAAGTTGAGGGTTCTTCTGCTTGCACTACTGCATGCTGGGACGGTGCAGAATGACTGTATTTCTTTCTTTCCTCCTCTCTCCTTTGATCTGAAGCTGCCCCTTTTCCTCAGTTCATCTTTTCCTCTTGAATTTTTTTCTCTCCTGCCCTAATAGTGATCACTTACCTTACTCTGCTCATTTCCTTACTAATCAGTCTTTTAATACAAACTGTACTATCCTTTCTCCTTCACTGCCCCAAAATTATTGGAGATGAGGAGGTGATGGTTTTTAAATTGGTTCTCACAGCATTGCTCTAGAGGACTAGCCATCACTTGTGGTCACCTCATCAGAGAGTCATTGACCATCAGAATACCGCTGGAGATTGATCCCACTGTCCCAAGAGTGTGTGTGAAGAATTTTAGCCACTGAGCTCTGGTACAGTGAGAAGAAACATCACCTCAACTATATGACGATATGGTCCCTCTTGAAGATTGCAAAAATTTCCACTGGAAATACAGATGAAAAGAGAAAACCAAGATCCTTGGCCTTGATACATAAGTTCCAATGAAGAAAACCAAGAAACCTGAAAATTTAAGTGACATGACTTCTCTAAAATTGACGAATCCACTGACATCAATGACAGTGAATTAGAAAAACCTCCAGTAAAGAACTTTAAAAAGTGATTATGAAAATGGTTAGCAAAATTGAAAAGGACAAGAAAAAATCCTGAATAAATCGAAGAGCACACACAAACGGCTAGAGGAAACATGAAAGTTGACATAGACTCTGAGAGGAAAACTCAGTCCAAAACTCAGAAAATCCAATTTTGGAAATAGATAGCTTAAAATTTAAAACTCAATGGAAATTTTCACCAGTGCCATAGAAGTGGGAGACAGAATATCAGGGCTTCAAGACCAGGTACCCAAATTAAGACATTCAGTTGATAACAGAAATAAAAATAATGAGAGCATAGAAACAGAATGTTTGAGACATATAGGATGTCATTTAAAGACCAGCTATGTATTCCATGAGCATATAAGAAGGGAGGCATTGAAGCTAAAAGGGTGGAAGATATAGCTAATAAAATCATTAACGAAATTTTCCCAATCTGGAGGAAGAGATGGACCAGATGGAGAAAGCACTTAGAACACTCAAAAGGCACGACCATGAAAAGGACACCCCATGTCATACTATAGTTAAAATATTAAGCATACCAAACAAAGAAAAATGATTAATGGCTGCAAGGGAAAAGACACAAAGTCACACACAAACGTGATCTCACCAGAGCAACAGTAAATTCCTCAGCTCTGAAGTTTTAGGGACTCTAAAACCCAGAAGGACACAGAATGGTGTAGTCAAACACTAAAAGACAATCATTGCCAATCCAGAATAGCAGACTCACCAAAGCTGACCTTCCTAACTGAAGAAGAAAGATCATCCATAAAAAGCAGAACGTAGAGAAATTCATAGTCACTAAGCCAATGCTATAAAAGACACTTTGGAGAACTCTTGGTTACAGAGATGAACATGTCTTCTGTAGAATAATCCTTTTGTACACTGTGAATATGTATTACTCTCATTGGTCTATTAAAGAGTCAACTGGCCAACAGCTAGGCAGAAAAAGGTTAGGTGGGAGAGCCAGACTGAGAGAATGCTGAGGAAGGAGGGCAGAATCACCAGTCAGATGTAGAGGGAAACAGGAAAAGAACATGTCATGCTCAAGAAAAAAGGTATTTTTACATGGTAGAGCATAGATAAGAAAGATGGGTTAATTTGAGTTGAAAGAGCTAGTCAGCAACAAATCTAAGCTATCCACTGAGCACTTATAATTAATAATAAATCTCTGGGTGGTTATTTGGGGACCTGGCCATCCTGATGAAAATCTCTGCCTATACACATCCATAAGGACTCAGGAATAGAAAAACTGCCCTAAAACAACAAATAAGGAAATTAAGAAGATTAAGAAAGCATCAAATACCAGCTGGGAAGACGGCTCAGTCAATATCATTCCTGCCTCACAAGCACAAGGGCCCCAGTTTAGATCCTTAGACCCCACAAACAAAGCAGCAGCGTGCAGACAGGGTGGTGGTAGTGCACACCAGAGGCTGAGGGAGGCAGGTCTCTGTGATTTCAAGGCCAGCCTGGTCTACAAAGTAAGTTCTAGGACAGTCAAGGCTGTTACATAAAGAAACTCTGTCTCAAAAAACAAGAATAAAACAAGAACAAAAATAAAGAGCTGAAAGATGCATCTGTAATTCCAGCACTGGGAAGGCAGAGCCTGGAAGCTCTTTACAGCTCACTGGCCAGTCACTCTAGCCAAATCCAGACTTCGGGATGTGTGAGACCCTCTCTCAAAAACATCAGGTGGAAAATGATTGACAAAGACAATATCAATCTCTGATCGCCACATGCACACACACACACACACACACACACACACACACACACATGAGCTGGCATATGTGTACATATAACACACACTCACAGATATACACATAAATAAATAAATCAGTGGTTTTCAACCTTCCCAATGTTGCAGCCCTTTAATAGCGTTCCTTATGTGGTGGTGACCTCAACCATAAAGTTTTTTTTTCATTGCTACTTCATAACTGTCTTTTTTGCTACTGTTGTGAATCATGATGTAAATATCTGTGCATGCCAGTGGTCTTATGTGACCCCTGTGAAAGGGATCACAACCCACAGGTTGAGAACCACTGAAATAAATTAATTACATTATTGATTAAAATGAATTTAACAAACTGCTACAAAATACCGAAACACAGTAAAATATAGATTCTTCTTTCCTGCCTATGGAACTTGAACATTTTATGACACCAAGTAAATCTTTACAAGTACAAGAAAATTAAATTAGTTGATTCTATCTAATCTGCTTACAAAGAAATTAAAGTAGAAACAACAGCAAAAATACCTGCATAATGTATAAAACTTCATAGAGATTGAACATACTGTTGAATGACTAATAGATTATTAATGAAATCAGAAGGCAAATCTTTTCCATTCCCAAAATCAAATGAAAATAAAAATGTAATGTAACAAATCTGTGGGAAGTTCATAGATCTCAATGCCTGCATATAAAAATGTTAAATATCCTAAATAAAAACCGTATGGATTCAACTTATTATTGTCTTAGTAAAATGAGAACAAGCCAAATCCAAACTCAGTAAACAGAAAGAAATAACAAAAGTCAGGGTAGGAAGCAATGAAATGGAAATGAGAAGGATACAAAAACTCAATGAAACAAAGCCAGTTCTCGCCAACTAAAAGCATGGTTGGCAAATTTTTAGCCAACACAAAGGAAAAAGAAAGCCCAAATTAACAGAATTAGACTAAAAGAATAGCTATTACAAGAAACGTCAATGAAATTCATCAGATCATTGCATGAAAACCTATATTTGAAAAAACTTGAAACTCTGGAAGACATAATTAAATTTCTAGATATGTATTGCTGTGGGATATTCACCAGAGAAGACTGCTCTGACATGGGTCCAAGTCAACAGAAAGTATTAGCAACACTGAGTGTTGAGGATATCAGTATATGCAGCCCGAACCTTTCTCAGCGTGAGCTTTGAAGCACAAAAACCAGGTTCTGGGTTGTGTACTGTAGTTAGCAAGAACTATTAGCCAGAAGCAGAACTATAGAAGCCAAAAGGCAGCAGGTGTTCCCAGCACTCAGGAGGCAGAGGCAGGCAGATCTTTTGTGAATTTGAGGCCAGCCTGGTCTACAGAGCAAGTTCCAGGACAGGCTCCAAAGCTACAAAAAGAAACCCTGTCTTGAAAACCAAAAAGACAAACAAACAAAATAAAAGAATACAAAAGGCAAGGTTAGTACATTCAGAGTCTTTCCCATACTCATGGACTTTGATGGATTAGATCTTTGTTTTCATTTTTGGCAGATGGCGCTGTCTACGTGCTGAGTTTCACGGTCGGAATGGCACTTCCATTACGAAGTCAGTCATGTTAAGGTCTGGGGCCTTGTTACTATATTACCTACCAATATTCAACCAAAAGGATATAAACAACTTAGAACAATGACAAGCTATGAAATGGAGCACGAATTACTCAAAAAAAATCTTCCAAGAAAAAGACAAATCCCGGGCCTAAATGGATTTACCACTAAATTCTACCAGATCATTAAAAAAATAAACATAAATAAACAATACCACCAATGTTTCTCAAGCTAGCCAATAAAGTAGAAAGATTGTGACAAGTGTTACAAACCCATAACTACCCTGATACCAAATCCAGATAAGTATACACACACACACACACACAAATATATATATATTTGAAAAACACACATTCAAAAATACTCATTAAAATCAAAGACAAAATAGAGATGACAAAAACATTTTGATAAATAACCAAATAGTAAACACTTTAAGATTTCTGGGACGTAAAAAGTGTCCCTTTATGTTATTCTGTCTATCTGCCTTCCTTATAAATTAAAAACTACTTTTAACTCCCAAGTTGCACTCCAAAGCAAGCAGTTGGCTAGATTTGGCTCTTAAGTCATAGTTTACTAAGCCTTGACTTAAAAGAAAACATACACGAGTGGAGAAAGAAATCAACGATGTCATCTGTAATCTCATCGCTTGGGAAAGACACACAGGAGGATCAGGAGGTCATCCTCAGCTACACAGCAAATTAAGGGACAGCCTGGACTACAAGAAACCTTATCTTAAACAAAAACAACAAAGCACACAGAGGAGAAAAATGACTTTATATATATATTCTAAAATGAGTGGGTACACAATTTTATAGACATTTCACCAAAACTAAATCAAGGAAAAAGACAATGAAAAGCAGCCTTGTGTAGCTTACTTCTTCACTAATCTGTCTCCCAAAGAGTATAAAAATAGACCATGTTAAGTTGGGTGTGGTGGCACCCACCTTGATTCCCAGCACTCAAGAGGCAGAGACAGGCAGCTCTCTATGAGTCTGAATCCTGTGTGTAGTCTATACAGTGAATTTCAGGACAGCCAGGACTCTGCAGAGAGAACTTATCTCAACAAAGAAAAAACCTTACTATACATGCATTCATAGAATTTAATAAAATATTGATCTTGATTAAGAAACCTTATTTTTTATTTTACTGTTCTTATGACTCAGTTATTATTATTTACACATGAAGAGTTTGTGTTTATATGACTTAATATAAATTCTAATCTTCTAATGTGGTAACCTTTTCAAAGGGACCGTTAAAATTTATATGAAAATTCATTCACCCAGAATGCAATTTGCCTTTGCATTGTTCCTCTTTTTCTGGTCCCCCATTGTGTTGCTTCCAAGTTCTTATACACCGCTCCAGCTGCCCATTGGGAAGACCCATCTCAGAGTTCATGTCTCCTGAAGTCGCCCACTGTCAGCCTTCCAGGAGTAATTTCTTCTTTTAGGTTCCCATAATATGCCGTTCCTACCAGTATTTCTCAAACTTGACTGCAATTATGAATAGCCTGGAAATTGCATTTTTAGCAAGCGATCTAGTTAAGATATGATGAAGTTCATGTCCTCTCTCTTACTGGACTCTACTTTTGTAACTTTCATAGCATCTAACACAGGGCTATCCTGCTAGCTGAATCTTAGTCAAGCCTTGACTTTTCATCTCTTGACATTTACAGATATGCATCCAATTTTTAACTGTTTTAAGAAAAATAAAACCTAAAGTCTCTTTGAGGCTCTTATGCCAATGTAGCAAGCTCATTGCTCTGAAACATCCGTATTTTTTTTCAAGTGTATTTATCTTCTTAATTATGTAGACATGTATGTTTGTGTGCTGGTATATGTGCAGGAGTGTGGGTGCCTGCAGAGGCCAAAAGAGGGCATCAGGTCCCTTAGAGCTGGAGTTACAGCTGATTATGGGTTGTCCTGTGTGAGTGCTGGAAACTGAACTCACCCTCTGCAAGAACAGCAAGTGCTCTTAACCACTGAGCCATGTCTCCAGCCTCTGAAACTTAGATAATATTCTTTTATAACTGGGAAAAAAGTGACGCTGCTGATAAAATTGTCACTTATTTTGCTGGATTTTAAGAAGTAGATTTGTGGAGCTCTTTCTTTCCAGCAATCTCACAAGTCCCTTCTGTTTCTGAGCAGAAAGGGAGCCTGAGGGATGTGTATTATGAGGAAGGAGATTGTTACATCTAAAACAGAAAAGCTTCTCCCGGGGTTCTAGAAACTTATTGGAGTCTGCATATTTGGAAAGCATCGGAGACTCTTGCCTCCTCCCCCACAATACCACACTCCGAGGACTCCTGGGTGCTGCCTGGTTATGGCTGTATCCTGTCATGTGACTGACAGCCCAGCTATCAGCACCTAGATATTGTTTTGTACTGCAGGACTCAGCATGTGTTTCCCCTTTGCAAGAATTACATCATGTCTCAGGAAGTCTCTTTTCTCTAGCAGGACCAGCGGATGTGTTCAATGAGGTTTTGTAAATAAGAAATGAAGATAAATGGATCCTGGTGCTGTTGCTCAGAACCCACGTGCCTGCTACAGCGTCCTAACCTCACAGAGGATCGCATCTGTGCATTGTGACCCGATTCTCCTGCTCTTCGCCAAAGTGAACAGTGTGACAGGGAGACAGAGGGTGTCTGCTGGTGCTGTGCATTTCTCCAGGTGGAGTGTGATCGCCTCCCATCCCTGGCTGTCAACTGGCTTCCATTCACGTAGACATTTTAGCCTGTTACTTAAAGAGGTGAAAACAGCAAATTTCTGAGAATTTCTCTTCATTTGTGATGCCGTTTCCGTTTCCTTGAAAGAGTGCTAACAAAATCCCTTTGCCTCGCCTCCTTTGAAAAATAAAATAAAACAAAATAAACGTGACTACTGTCTTCACTTTCCACCCAAAACACACTCGCCTTTGGTCTTCAGTCTAAAATACATTTCCCATGTCTGCAGATTATGTGAAATACTTCCTTTCTGAGTCTGTTTCATATGGTTGTGTTCTGTTCTTTACTAGGCCCTGTACGTGTTTCGTTGCTGTTTGTTGCAAGTTGCAAACAAGATGCCAGAGACAGAGGCAGCAGGGAATCTTTCCGGCAGTCCTCAGCAGAAACCCGCAAATAGCTTAGAGCCTCGGAGCGCAGTGGGTTATAAGGGCAAGGCTAATGATCCCTCGCAGGTTAGTAACACCTGCCAGTTCAAAATGCTCTCCTGCCTCTAATGTCATCAGCAACAGATACTGCTTATTTTACAGATACCTAACGAGTACTTGTTCATGGTGGGCACAGGCGAGGCCTTTGTGGGGATGACAATGGTAGCTATGGAAGATCCAATCCCTGCCTGCATTTGTTCCGTCCTCAGTGTGTGTTCACTCACTGTGTTCATCATGTGAGCTCCCATGATGACAGGCTGCACACTCTTCCTGCGGCACATTTGCAAAACATTATAAATTCTTTTCTTTTACAAATCGGAAATCAGAGACTCGAAAAGATTGGATGGTTTTCTCAAGTCCACGTAGTTAGTGCTAAGTACAAATGGTGCACTGCAGCAGAAACTGGCCAAAGCCCAATGACCAGAGAGGTTGCTCACATCAGTGACATTCAGCTTCCAAAGCAAAATAAAGAATAAATCACAGTGCTGCCAATAAATCTCACGCCGGGAGAAACAGTGGATGATCAGCCAGAATGCTTAAAGGTCAACTCTATTTCCATTCTATTTATCTTATTTTACCTCTTAAAACAGGGTTTACAGCATATATAGCTGTATATACCCAAAGGATGCTCTATCGTACCACAAGGACATGTGCTCAACTATGTTCTTAGCAGCATTATTTGTCATTGCCAGAACCTGGAAACAACTTAAAGCCCCTCAACTGGATAAAGAAGATGTGGTACATTTACACAATAGAGTACTACACAGTGGTAAAAAAAATAATAATAATAATTACATCTTGAAATTTGCAGGCAAATGGATAGATCTAGAATACATCATATTGAGTGAGGTGACCCAGACCCAGAAAGACAAATATAATATGTACTCATTCATAAATGGCTTTTAGACATAAAGCAAAGAAAAATCAGGCTACAATTCACAATTCCGGAGAACCAAGGCAACAAAGAAGGCCCTAAGAGAGATACACGTGAATCTAATCTACATTAGAAGTAGAAAAAGACAAGATCTCCCGAGTAAATTGGGAGCATGAGGATCATGGAAGAGGGTAGAAGGAGAGGGGAGAAGAAAGGAGGGGAGTGAAGAAAAATATATAGCTCAATTTAAAAAAAAAAAACAGGGTCTAATTGCTGGGCAGTGATGTCACATGCTTTTAATTCTTGGGAGGCAGAAGCCTGCAGATCTCTTTGAGTTTGAAGCCAGGCTGGTCTAGAGAGTGAGTTCCAGGACAGCCTGGACTACATAGTGGAACTCCATATTGAAAAACAAAAACAAACAAACAAAAATCTAGTTATGCAGCCCAGACCATCTTTCAACTCAGCATCATCTTGTCTTTCTCTCCAGGGTGCTAGGCCTTTTTTTCTTATTTTCTAAGGCACTAAATAAAGTTACTGCCTTCCTAATAGTGTTACCCAGAAAGCTAATGCTCTAAGTAAATAACTTCAGAATCTCTGAAGGACGTGGGGAGTGAAGGATTTGGCTCCGTGCAATCTGTTCAGATTTCATTGTAGGTTTTATTTGTTTCCTACATTGAGGGTATATACATAATTTAACATTTAAATGGAGTTTTCTGGGCTGGTGAGATGGCTCAGCAGGGGGAAAACACTTGCTGCAAGTCTGACAACCTGAGTTTGATCTCTGGAGCTCACATGGTAAAATCAAAGACTAGGGCTCCAACCTCCACACACAAGAAGAGGTTCCAAACTCCGCACACCAGCATGGCCCATGAGCACAAGAGAACACACATACACACATGTAATTTTAAAACAGATTTTAAGAAATTTTTCTTAAGCAACAAAAGTGAAGGCCTGGAAACTAATGAACTGGATGACTTGAGATCTGAGGGTCTCTAATTACTGAGTTTCCAGCATTATTGGCTAAGAGTTCGCTTCTCTATGTTGGTGATGGTTAACATATGACTTTATTTTCATCTGTAATAACTGTGGCACACTCTAAAATCGGGCTACTCGAGGGGTGGCTCACGTGTCCGCAGCCACAGCCTCACCTGGGAACTGGAGATGCAGAGCATCAGGTTCCCCCACTGGATATGAGCTTCAACTTGGTTCCCAGGTCATCTGGTGAATATTAAGTTTGGAAAAGCACCTATATACAAGATTTTTTTCTTATACCACTGTCTCACAGCACATTCTTAACTCCATGAGTCTCAGCAGAATGTTTGGGACGGCTGGTCACTCCTGCCCTGCCTTATCTCCATAGAGGGGATAAGGCATTTTCATTTCCATTCTGTCTTACCACTTAGCAGTTACCATCTGCCAACGACCCTTATAGACCACCAGTGCCATGCCCAGTCAGAATGCTGGGATATTGAAAACAGCTCTTCTCCAGTAAAGTTGAGGCCCCTCTGATGAGATCATCTTTCCAACCCAGTCCAATCCCAAGACTCACTAATTTTATAATACAGACAGTTATAACAAAAAAAAAAAAGAAAGAAAGAAAAAAGAAAAAGAAAAGAAAAAAAAAACTGCCGGGATCCTTTACAAATTGCCCCAGGCTTGTCCATGTGTTATTAAAGTTGGGCTGAGTAATAAGAGCTATAAACGTCCTAGGAGACAGCACTCATGCCCAGTGAGCATGACATCCCATAATAGGCCTATTTGGCTTGTTACCCTGGCGCCTCTCTCTAGCCCGATCTCTGGAAACCAGAGAAAGGCAAACATGGGGATGTCAATCCAGAAGCATAGACAGGGGCATGAGAAGCTTTGCTTGGAGAGTTTTCATAAGATCGGGTTTCTGGCCAAATTCCTGTTACTTATGTATTACAGTCAGGAGGTGAACTTTTTTTTTTTCCCTTAATGTTTCTCTTCCCAGAAGGAAAACATTATCCTCCAAATAAAATGCAAGTGAACTAAATCGCTTCCAAGCTCAGCATCATTTCAGGCTCGGGGTCATTTGTGGATTCAAGCTGGAGTCCTGCTTTATTTGCTCAGGTTTCATTCCGAAGAGAGAACACTCCAGAGAGAACGGAGAAAGGAAGCATCTCGGAGGCAGTCACCTTCTGCTTCAGACTGATCACAACACCGTTCAATGTATCAGTTTTGTTCACAGTCAGCTCTTTCTGGCAGAGCCAACTCTGCTCTCCTTCTTCAGCAAGCACTTAGCAAGCATCTACCCTACCCCAGGCCCTGAGGCTGGCCCAGAGAGAAGTAGAGAGGGTTTGTTTTCATCAAAAACTCATAACTTACCTGTGAAGACAGAAATATAAAAAAACAGTGAATCATACAATCAATACCTGCCTAGCAGTTTCTTCAGAATAATATGGAATATAGACTAGAAAGCAATGAGGATCCAAGTGTCCCTAAAGTGCTGTCCTTTCTATCAAGGGGTTTTCATTTTGATGGGGAAACAAGAAATGCATCTGCTTCCTTAAAAGCCATATTTGGGGAGGGCCAAGTGTATAATTAGCCAAAAGAGCCAGGACACTGTGTTGGTGGGGCCTGTGAACTTACCACGGTGGGCTGTGGGGACCAGGAGGGTGTGGTAGGGAGTACTTCAGATGGAAGAGAGGTCTATCCTGAATGTGGGTGGCTCTGTCCCATGAACAGGAGTCTCGGGTGGAATAAAAGGCGAATGCAGCTGAGCTTCCCCAGCTCGCTCCTCTCTGTGTCCTGACCATGTAGGAGCTCCGGGCTCCCCAGGCAAAGCAAGCCAGCCACTGTGCCTCCTCTGCCATGATGGACCGTCTCCTCAAATTGGGCTCAAATAAACCCTTTCTTCCTTCCTGAAGTTATGTCGCCAAGCGTTTTGTCAGAGCAACAATCATTATGGATACATAAGCAAAGATATAGATTTGAGCTGCCTGCAAAAGCAAATTTATGCCAGGTGGTGGCGGCGGATGCCTTTAATCCCAGCACTCTGGAGGAGGCAGGAGGAACTCTGGGAGCTTGTGGCCTGCCTAGTCTACAGAGTGAGTTCCAGGACAGTCAGGGCTACACAAAGAAACCCTGCCTCAAAAAGAAAAAAAAAAGAGATTTATATTCTGAAAAAAATAAAATAAGAAAGAAAAGGAAATCCGAGCCTCAAAGCAATATAAGCAAAAGCACTGCAAAGGATGCTCCATTCCCCAATTCTAGTGCAACAACAAAACTCCAGGTGGCAGAGATTTTTGTGCACAGAGAATTTTGAAGGGGAAATTTGAAAGAGATACTGAGGTTGCCCTGTGCAGCCCTGAATAGCACATACAGGCCTGTGAGTTTATTCCGGAACTGATGGGGAGCTCACATGGATTCCTGAGCACATGAATGGAAGGGAGTCAGGAGGAAAATTGAATTTGTGATATTTGTAGGATAACTGGGAGTGGAAAAGTGCCAGTGAGAGGCTGGGATGCTGGGAGGAGCTGTGACGGAGAGAAAGCCTGCCTGCACTGGGCAGGGCTTAGCAGGCCGCTCTTGTACTGGGAGGCTTGATGGAGGGAGGAGGGAGAGGTATGTGGGGTGCACAGCATTGTGACTCAGGAACAGTTCCTTGGCACAACGAGTAGGTGACAATACCAGATTTGAGCTTCAAATAGGTCTAAGTCATGTTCTTCAAGTGCGTCAAAGCGGAAGAGGAAGCACCAGCTACTGACGAGGGAATATCTAGACTCCCAGAACAGAGAGAGTATTCCGTCAGAAAGGGTGTAAAGGTAATTTTTGTCTAGGGACCTCATTTCTGGATCTAGAGCAGTGGTTCTCAACCTTCCTAACGCTTTAACACAGTTCCTCATTTGTGGTGACCCCAATCATAACATAATAATATCCATTGTTACTTCACAGCTGTAATGTTGCTCCTGTTAGGGACCATAATGTAAATATCTGTGTTTTCCAATCATCTTAGGAGACCCCCTTGAAGGAGTCTTTGGACCCACAAGGGGTCAAGACTCACCGGTTAAGAACTTCTATCTAGACAAAGCCCTCTAGTGACAGCAGCCAAAGTCTACAGTTCAAATAGAGGCGCCTACTCTTCAGATCAGACACTGATCTCGCTCCTGTTATGTCAGACTCTTCACTGAACAAGAAACAACACACTTCCCCTCAAAGAGCTGACACACATGGCTGACTAAACTGTTTCTCACGCAAGAGAAGTGTAAAACACACACACACACACACACACACACACACCACTGTGAGAAAAATGGGGTGCCTTCTTAATGACTGATGGGAAAATGTGCCTCCTGGATATCCCGAGGGCAGTTTTTCAGGAGCTTAAAGCTCACGTCGTGGAAGACCATGCTTCGTGAGTTGCATCTTTGTATACAAAGTTTGTCCTGGGAGACAAATGTAGAAAAGATCTCTTTCCTGTGGACAAACTACTTCCACTTTATAAATCTAATGTTTTGATTCTAACATTTGTCCCAGAGACACCAGACCAAATGATTCACAATTTAGGGTCTCACAAAAAAAAGGTTCTAATTCTTTGAAATAGGGGCAAATGTCAACACAATAGCTGGGGCCTTTGAAGACATGTTCATGATATCCCAATGGTTAGTCATGTCCTCACCTCTGATACTCTTCCTAAGGATTTACATACGTCAATATTTGAGGAACAGAAGAAGGTAACACAATAGAATTGTAGGTGCTCATTGAAATATCCTGACCGACGGACCTTATTGCCTTTTCTTGGCCCATCTATGGGAATATTGTGTGTACACAAGAAGGGGAAAGGGGCTGCACCTGTTAAAAGGCTACTGGTTTTCCAAAGTCTACTAGAATGTGCATCATTTTACTCAGACCAGGTTTCCTAAGATCTTCCCAGACTGTTGCTATCCCTCACAGCATAGCATATAAATAAGTATTAAAATGCACTTGCTTTATAAATACAGTAAATGTGAGACCTGAAGTCATGGACAGCAATGGCTTATTGGGATGCTACAGAATAAAACCAGCCTGTGAAGAGTTGCTTAATTTCTTAATGTGGAGCCTGACCAGGTGTTCAGCCAGAACTCGAGTGCCCCAAAGGAGCAGAAAGTTCCTGATGTCTGAGTATCCGTCCACTTCGATGCATTACCACCTAATGTCAAAGACTACTGATACTCTGTGCTATGTGAGTTTTCATCTCAAGAAAGAAGACAAGAAGCTGTTCCCTCTTCCACATGACAGCTCACATCACAGATACTGACTGGGCTAGATACTGGAGAAGAAAGGGAGGAAGAAAGAAAGAAGGAAGAGAGGGAGGGAGGGAGGGTGGGAGGGAGG
>NC_022012.1:35029105-35030256 GCF_000317375.1 Microtus ochrogaster | reverse complement strand
AGAAAGGGAGGGAGGGAGGGTGGGAGGGAGGAAGGCCAGCTATTGTTTTAGAGACATATTATAGGAAATGCTTGTATAACATACTCAAAGTATTCAGTTGTACCCAACACACAAATACAAGTCTATGTGTGTCTGTCTGTCTGTTTGTCTGTCTGTCTATCTGTGTCTCTCTGTGCCTGTCTGTGTGTCTGTTTGTGTGCTAAACACTTGTGTGGAAGGCAGAAACCAGAGGACAATCTCTGGAGTCATTCCTCTGTTGTCATCCACTTTGGTTTTTTTCAAACAGGTCTCTCACTGGCCTGACATTCACCATATAGGTTAGGCTGGGTGAACAGCTAGTCCCGGGTACACCTGTCTCTTCCTCCCCAGAAGTGAGATTACAGGTACCCATTATCACACCTAGCTTTTAACAAGTATTCTTGGGATCAAACTCAGATCCTCATCTTTGCAAGATAAAGACGTCACTGAATGAGCGATAACCAAGGCCAGGCCATAAGTGGGATTTTAATGGCAAATAGACGTTTGCCAAAGAAGTAATTGTCTAAGGGGAAATTTTGAGCAAAAGTACATATTGGAGAAATAAGACAGTTTATTTAAGAAACTACAGAAAGAACAGCATACACTGTGAGTGTTGAGCAAGTACATTAGAAACAGAAGTAATAATCAGATAAAGAGATTTATATATCATACCTAAAACCTTGGTAAAGATTTTTAAAAGGAAACAATAAATTAGATTGACTTTTTTGCTGGTTGATTGGATGGAAGTACAGAGAAACAAAGGCATAATAGGCAAGACACTTAAGAAATTCTTTCGCTAAACCAGGAGACCTTAACAAAAAACAAAATCGTGCACGGCCTGAACACCGGGCGGCGGAACGCGCAGTCGGAACACCGGGCGGCGGAACGTGGCCGGAGGACGCCTACCACGGCCAGCAGGGACCGGCTGGGACCGGCTGGGACCAGCTGGGACTGGAGCAACGGCAGAGGACACAGGCTCCTGGCAGCGGGAACCGTCCCAGCAGCAGAAGCAGGCTGCAGGGACCGCGCGCAACACCGAGATCAGATGGCCCCACTACAATTAAATCAAAGAGACCCAATAGATAGGATCAATAGGAAGAGATGGGCAGGCGCCAAGGCAAGAATTCACCCAA
>NC_022012.1:35002727-35023143 GCF_000317375.1 Microtus ochrogaster | reverse complement strand
AAAAAAAAAAAACAAAAAAAACAAAATCGTGGGAGGGGTGATGGGGATGGATTGAGAAATAGTTACTAGTTGAAACTGAGAGTCTGGGCAGATGTAGAGGTCCCAGGACAGGTATCAGCTCCAAGGTGGCTCCTTGGATCAGATCTTGAATAAACAGGTAAATGTTGATACTGATAACTGTTCATACAACAAGTTGGAAGTTCTGCCATGAATTGAGGCTGGATTTGTTAAGTTTGTTGGAACTTTAAAAGACATTATAAAATGAATGGCTAGTCACTAGATAAGAGTCTGCGGTGTGTAGAAAATTCTAGGTTGGAGTGATAAACCCAACATCTAAATAAATAGTTACAAATGTATTAAGTACAACCTGAGAGATTCCAGGCACTAAATACAACAAAGCGCACTGAAGGTGTTTTCTAAGAGCCTGGCGCAGCTGGCGTGCTCCTCTCCTCTAGTCCTGGCCAGATCTTTGTTTTGTATCTTCTATCCAGTTCACTTTGCTTTGTATTGGTATCAGCCCAAGTCTCATGTGCTAACCATTACTAAAGACTATTGTCTTCATTCTGAATGTCACAGAGACAGGAATGGCAGAAAAAGTCATCAGTACATATGACCCAGCTTCATGTGACAGACCTGTCACTATCTGCCAGCCTTGTCTCCCTTACTATGAAGGCGATAGGAAGTGATGCATAATTTTCTGGGGCCATAGTTTTCTTGAATAATCCTTTCTTTACACTTTCATCTGCAACAGAGAGGCCAAAGCTGACCCATCAGGCCAAAGAAAACTTGCACCTGAATCTTCACACAAGACAAGGAGCACCTCATTGGATACGCGAGGCAGAAGTAAACCCCAGTTATGCCATGCTACTGAAATGTGGAGTTCTACATTCTTATACTAATCATAAACGGATTTCTGCCACTCTCCAGTTACGTTCTTCTATCAAACTGCAGAACTTTATGCTTACCACATTCTATCTCAGAAGGTGTATATGATATTGTAATATTTTAGATATCTGTTTGGAATTTAGTTTTGAATTATAGTTACACTATAGTGTAGTTTCTGTTCCTTCCATGTCTCTGGCATCTACACCTGTGAACAAGGGTTCTATCCTTGGGTGAATGTTACACGTACGCTAAAGGTTGGGCTTAGACTGACGTTACCAGACATCCTCCCTGATTGCCTTCCGTGTGAGCTCCCTGTGAGCAGTCCCAGCCTTCCCTCTCAATGAATACCTCTACTAATTGACACATACTTACACGAGTTGATTCAACTTCAGCTTTGAGTTCTACAGAACTCAAGGATAACAAGAGGCAAGAAACAACAAAGGTAGAATAAGAACAAAGAAAACATGCCTTCCTGCTTCCGTTTGTCAAGCCCCAAGCTGTCCCCCAGAATATACTAACATGCTAACTGGAAGCAATGTCTCTTAGTCTATCGCCACTCTGACTTACCCTGCCCTGCTGTCTTCACTCGCCTTCCTCTTCAAATCCTATTGGCTGCATTTATTCCCCTGCTAAAGGTTTCCAGGGACTTTTCATTAAATCCAAATCCCTCCATTTGGCACACAGAGACCACCTTGAGATGGGCCCTAGCTAGCTTCTTACCCTGCGGCACTTCCTCCACCTGCAGCATAAGCTGCTGTCCTTCACCAATGTGTCACAGGCCCCCGCTTTGTAAACATCGTCTCTTCTGCCTGATCTAATATCCCTCATCTCCTCCAGGCAGAATTGATTGCTTTCTCACCTACACTTTTGCACTTACTAATGGCCCTGGCCCTGTTTATGTGTGTAGCTCTCCCCACTCCAGCTGTGAGCATACTGACGACCGGGCTGTGACTTTCACCTCTGCACATGTGCACCTGTATAGATCAGAGGTCAATCACCTGTTGTTGTTCCTCAGGTTACATCCACCGTGTTTGGGAGGACAAGGTCTCTGCACTGGCCTGGAGGTCAAATAGGCTGAGATTACTAGTCTAGAGAACACGGGGACCCACCTGCCTCCTTCTCTCCAGTACTGGGGTTATAAATACACACCATCACATTGGGCTCTTTTTTTAACATTTTTGTTTCTTTAAATCATTGATTAATTTTATATCTGTCTGTTTGCATGTATGCGCATGTATGTGTGTGAATAAGCATCATATCACATCACACACATAGAGGACAATTAATGGAAGTCAGTTCTCCTTCTACCATATAGGTTCTGGGGATCAAACTCAACGTCAAGCCTGGCAGAAAACACCTTGCAAACTGAGACATCTGGTTGGCCCTGGGTTCTTTCTCCGTGCTTTCTAGGGATCAAACTCAGTTCCGCATGTTTGCATGGCAAGTACTATTGCTTGCCATCTGTCCAGCTGTCAGGGTAACAGCCTCTATGCAGTGGTAAGGAATACACAAACTCTTTATTTTTCCCCTTCACTGAAATGTGTGTTTTTTAAAGATAGACTCTCATTTATCTCAGCCTCACCTCAAACTTGCTATGTAGTTGAGGATGATACTGAACTTCCAATCTTCTTATCTTCATCTCAGACCTGCTGGAATTCCAGGTGTGTGCCACAACATCTGGTTTGTGCTATGCTGAAGAGCAAATCCAGGGTTTTGTGCATACCAAGCAACCAACCAGACTGCCATCTGAAATACAACCCAGCCATATTCAAGAATATTTGACAGATGGAAATTGTACATTTAAGATGTATATGATGAAGTTTGAGGTATGTATACATTGCGAAATTCTTTCCATGGTAGACCTAATTAGTGTGTTTATTACTTCAGTTAACTCTTTATATAACTGATCGAAATTCCTGTGATTAATTCTCTTAACAAATTCTGAGTGTGCATTACATTGCTATTAATATAGTCACCAGACTGTGTGTTAGATTTACTGAATTGATTCATCCTGCATAACTGTTTTTTGGCCAACATGCTCCCTTTCTTCCAGTTCCAAGCCCTGGAAGCCATTGCTGTACTCTGTACTTCTCTACAAGTTCAATATTTTTCAACTCTGCATGTCAATGAGATCACGCAGGATTGACTTTCTATGTTTCACATACTGTAGAGTTCTCCAGGCTCATTCATGGTGCAACATCTCGCAAGTGATGAGAATCCCCCATTCTTTAAAAGCTGAATAATAATCCATCTTTATAAGAATAGATTAGATAGATAGATAGATAGATAGATAGATAGATAGATAGATAGATAGATGATAGATAGATGTCTGTATCACATTTTATTTGTTTATCCAGCTTTTGATTCTACATTGTAGCTTCTATTAATGCTGCTATAACAAACACCAAAGCACAAACACCTCTTTAAGATACCCATTTCGCCAGACAGTGGTGGAGCACACCTTTAATCCCAGCACTCGGGAGGCAGAAGAAGGTTTATCTCTGTGAGTTTAAGGCTAGCCTGGGCTACAGTGCGAGTTCCAGGGCAGGCTCTAAAGCTACAGAAAAAAAATACTCATTTCATTCCCTTTGGCTACATACTCAGATGGAGTGTTCCCATTAGCCATGCACAGGGTCTGCTCCCACATCACCAATACTTCTATGATATGTGTTTAGTTATACCCATCCTAACAGGCACTAGATGATGGCTCATTAATGTGTAGACATGTACTGATACTTTTCAGTGTTTGGCCTTAAGACTTCAAGACCTAACCATCCAAGATGGATGTCATAAGTCAGATCTGTAATCATAGCCCTTAGGCTGAGGCAGGTGGATTGCTACATAGTCAAGACTAGTCAAGGCTACCTAGTGAGTCCCTGGCTAACCTGAGGTACAAAGTAAGACCTTGTCTCAGTAGAGCCATGGGCCTTGTTTTTCTAGAATACACTCATCTTCCTTTATGAGACCTGGGGCACTTTGATGTGTGCTAGATTAAGAAACCCTTTCTATGTGCAACAATGGATTTTATTTAACAAATGTGATGATTCCTTGATATGCAAATTCTGAACGCCAGCTCTAACATTAGCATGTGTACACCTAGTCAGGACAAATTGACATTATTTACGTTGCTGTTTGACTTAGTGAAGTAATAAAGGATAGCATTTTTTTTTAGTCCAAATACCTGGAAATAGATTAAGAAGAATAAACCCAGTAATTAGTTTGGGAGTAGAAAGCAGGATTGGCTTCATTACATAATGGCTTCCAAAGGGAATGAGCTGTCTTCCTTTTGAAGTTTGATTAAAGGTGTGCCCAGGAAGGATCTTCCACTCGGCCCTCCTCGGGGATTTCTTTCCATGATGCCGTTTCCCTGGGGTAGTTGGTACAATGAACTGCTCTGCTTCCTCTCACAATTGTCCTGAAGCCCTTTGTGTTTTCAAACTGCTTCGCCATTGTGCAGTTCCTTAGGATACACTTAAAAATGATCCCATTAGGGGATACCGGGGAAAAAAGCAGTTCAGCGGGTTGCAGGCAAAACTGCAATAAAGAATATGAAAATTCCTTGCACATTGGTAGGGTGTTTTCAAATTGACCTTTAAAAAAAAAACTTCATTTCAAAATTTAAGCATGCTCAAAAAAAAAAAATCAAACTTAGTTTTCTCTTTTTGGATGTAGAATAGAGTTGACAGATGAAACACACGGGTGGTCAATTAAATTTACATTTCAGATAAACGGTTGGCTTTTCTTAGTATAATTGTCTCAAGAAATCTGTTTCTAGTAGCTCTGGTCTCTTACCTGCTAAATCTGGCCCCTCTGCTATAGGAAGACAATGCACTATTCACCCTAGAGATGGATGGACTTCAGCAAAAATAAACAAATTAAAATGAAGTTGTAATCTTTGTCTTCTTGAAAATTCTTCAAAGTTTATTTTTGAGTCCATTTACAGGGTTCAGCAGGTAAAGGGGCCTGCTGCCACGTCTGATGACCTGGGACTCACAGGGTAGAAGGAGAAAAGAGATTCTTGGAAGCTGTTCTCTGACCTCCACACACCGGCCAAGACATGTGAGCACTCATACACAAATGCACACAATCAATGTGTGTGTGCGTGCGTGTGTGTATGTGTGTGTGCGTGCCTCTGTGTATGTGTGTGCATGTGTGTGTGTGTATGCGTGTGCGTGCGTGCGTGCCTGTGTGTGTGTGTTCACATACCGTATCACGTGCTCTTAGGTATCACCCATCTTGTTGGCACAGGGTCTCCAGTGTAATCCTCCTGGGTTAAAGCCTCGTCTTCAGAGGTAAAATGCTATAATATTTTATAATATAATATCATATCATATCATATAATAATATCATATTATACTATAATATCATATAATATGAACTATAAATACAGTTTATCGCAAACTAGGTTATGCTTTCAATCACTCCTTCAACCAAGGTTTACCTGGACACTAACTGCTACCCGTCAACGGGTGCTGTACTTACAGCAAAATCTGAAGCTGAATTTCATCATTGACTGTACCACTTTGGGCAAATTAGTTCCTACGGCTATCGGGATAAGACAGTCATTATAAGGGCCAAATTAGCTAATGTGTGTGCAGAAGCACTTTGCTTTTATGAATGACTCTAAACAGATTCTGACTTATTAAAAAGCCACCCTGATCTAGAAGTGGCCCAGTCCTGAGATCCCAGCACTTGGGAGCAGGGTGGAGAGAGAGGAGGATTGAGTGTTTGAGGTCAGCCAGAGTTACACAGTGAAACCCAGGGGAAGAGATGTGGAGAAAGAGAAGGGAAAAAAAGAGGGGATAAAAGTTACTTTGCTCTGTGAGAAGGTAACTCTCGTCTCAGCAGGCTTCGGAATGATTTATTGTGAGGCCGCACAGTAAGGGGCTCTTTCCCCAAGTTTTCAAGGACAGAATGTTTAGCCAGGAACCACAGGTAGTCGTTTTACCATTCACTCTCTTTATATTTCAAGAGACTTGGGTTCTCGAATGTCAGTTCCAAGCCTTGTTTCTTCGCATAACAAATGGAGCAAGCAATATTCACCCCCACGGATTTATGCGATCAGGAAGAGTGGGTGAGAAAAATAGAGAGCTTAGAGTTTCTCTTTAGGGGTGTATGAATTCTTTTCTGTGCTCCTCCTGGAGTAGGTGTGCCTCAGTTTCCCTTGTCCTTTTTGCCAAGCAGCTATGTGGTCAGAGCCCAGCAGAGGAGGCGTGGGAGAGGCCTCTTCCGATCTCCACAGAGCCCTCTAAGTTGGGGTCTGAAACGCTTAAGGCAGCGTTGCCCTGGATCTCCGTGGACTTCCAAGACAATAACCTTCTCTAATCACTACCAGATTCCCGCCAGAAAGCAGCAGGGGAGCCTTTGCCTTGACCCACAGGGGCCTCCAGCCCCTCCCCGCCAGACGCAAGCTAATGCGATACAGACGTCTCCCTCCCGCACGGCTCTCCCACCCCGTGGCCCCTCTCCAGACGGACATTGCTCTTCCGAAGTCAGTGTTTTACAGGTCACCAGGCCACCTTTCCGCAGACCGAGGGAGAGGCCTGCACCTCGGGACTTCCTACCTACCCAGGGGCTATTGTATTCACCACCGGCATAAGCCAACTTCAAAAGGGCATCAGGCGGGGCTTCGCCCTCATATCGATGGTACAACAGTGACCTCCAGTGGCCGAGCTAGGAGACAAAAAAGTCTGCCGTGTCTCAGAACAGTCCAGTCCTCCTTCGAAGACAGTCTACATAATGTGAAAGGATTTCTCAGAAATCCTGTATACCGCATCTAAAAAATCAGCAACGACGACGACGGACCCCAGAGTTGCTGAATCTAAGAAGCGCAGGTGTGGTCAGTGGAAAGTCTCCAGTCCACAGTGCCCATGGGGCTCGAAGGAACTGGGCACCACTGCCCATCATTTGATACAACTTCCTCACTTCTTAATCCACTCCAGATCTCCCCCCTCCCATTCCCAAGTGGCTCGTATTAATTCTTCTGTTAGAAATGACCTCTTCATTTTTCTGCCCGATAAAACTTTTGGGGTGATGTCAGATGAGAGCTTGCCATTCGGGGGCACATTCAAGATCATCCCTCCTAGTAGAATTAATTTTGTCTTCAGAACATCTAGTACCAAGGACATCAATACTGTTGTATGTGCTTCTCTGAAGAAGCAACTAGATATGGCACCATTACAGGGACTTGCTGTGCTCTGGGTTCTAGGTAAAGGATGAGAGAGGTGTGGAATGTCAGTCACATTTTCAGCACTGGAACGAAACACCCGAGGAAAAGGCATAAGAAAGGAAGGGTTTTTTATATCTATTTGGATAGAAGTTCACAGATTTAGAACTTTAAGTCCACTGTCATTGGTATCTGTTGTTTCTGAGCTGGTGTGTGGCGAGGCAGAACATCGGGGCAAAGAACCAAGTGCCCCCCTCATGACAGACGGGAGGTGAAAATGAGAAGAACCCAACAGAGATAAGATACATCCTCCTAATAGATGTCCACAGTGGCCTGCTTCCTTCAGTGAGACCCTACTTCTTAATTTATACCAACTCCCAATAATACCATCAAATTATGAGTGCATGGATGAACTGACCTAAAGATTAGGTCAGAGCCCTCATGAGCCAATTGTTTCCCCAAAGCTCAACTATTGAATTTGCATTGAGGATGGAGGCCTTAGCACATGAGCCTTGATATGGGGTACCCTTCACATGCAAACAATCCTAATTACTGAGTTCTGAATGCTTCAGACTAGTAGGGTGTGCACAGAGAAACAACTGCCAACAAGCGTGGTAAGGAATACTATATTTGTCTCAAGTGGGAATCATCACTCTGGTCTTTCAAAAACTGCAGAGACTCTGTCAGAATAAATGGAGGGGCTCTGGATGGGCCTTTGAGGCTTGAATAAGAGTTAATGAGGTAGATAACATGGTTTAAGGTGGGAAAGAAGGGATAATGCCCATTTGTGGCTTGAAATAACTACCTAGAAGTGAATGTGCTGAGACAAGGAGCCATCCACACTGGCCGACACTGGCTGGGTTATTTATCATTGGATGTTGTACAGCCTAGAGGTAGAAGGCTGGACCACAACTGAGACCAGGAGAGGAGATCTTCCAAACTGATGGCTCTGGAATCAGAGTCTTCGGTGACTACCGACCTGAAGCAATATTTAGAGTGAATAAGATCATGCATAAACTAGAGTGACATGCAGCACAAGCTAAAATCAAAAACCAGGGTTCTGCCCATTTAGTGGTCCTCAGATACACAGGGGTACGGGTTGGTTGACTCTCACCCACTGCAATGAAGCCAAGTCATTAAGCCAGTGACAAAACGGGCCAGGCACAAACAAGAAGACAAGAACACAAGAGGGACAGCCACCCAGTTGCAGTTGTGAATGGAGACAAACGTCAGCATTACAGGAAATGAGATGGCCCAATAGGAGAATGGAGATGTCAAACAGTGTCTTTGTGAACTGCATCTTGCTGAATCCTGACTGATTTGATAAGGTCCTCACTCTTGAGAGGAGATCCAGTGAAGATACTCAGAAGATCTAGCTCTGAGATCCCAGAAGCTTTAGGGGGCCAATGGGGCCCCACTCTCCATTTAAACATGTGTTCTGAGCAGCTAGGAAATGACAGCCTGTTTGTTCTTCAGCCTCGGATAAGAAATACTGGCTGGATTTGCTGGAATCTGACCCTTCAGGATAACTTATTATGAATGAAGGGATATATGTCCCTTGAGGGGGCTCACCGATAGCTGACATGGACAGTGGCTGAAGCCATGAGGATGTGCATCAATACAATCTCAGGAATGCAGGAAATTTCTCTGCAACAGGTCATACACGGTGTGAGAGAAGCGGGCAGCCTGCTGTAGAGGGAACAAGGATCTCCATCAAGGAGCCCAGCGAGAGTTGCTGGTCTGCACGGGGATAGTTCAACACAGCAGGGGGGGACCTATCTGCTTACTGATACAAGTTGCTCCATTAGAAAGTGATCTCCCTGAGGAGCCTCAGCCAGCAGTGTCTGGACTCAGCACTCAATAAGCCCTGGCTGAATCAGAGAACAGGAAGCTCCTCAAGGATGAAGAGCTAGAAAGTTCCTGAAGATGCTGGATAGGAGTACCATAACATTTCTTTTCTCAAACGTACCCCCATTGTCTTTTTATTAATGCTACTAGCATGGGTATTAGAAAGACTGTGAACTGGGGAAACAGATAAAGTGATTTTGAATTCTGGCTGTGCCACTCCATTAGCTTGAGCAATTCACTTGAGATGTCTAAGGTGTCCTTTAGCTCTCGGAGGTGTCTAGAAGCTCTGTGTACAAAGTGTACAAAGGGAGCCCATGTTGATGGCTGTAGTATAATGAACCCCTATGCTAGTTTGCTCCCTGCTGCTATGATACATGCCAAGACCAAAAGCATCTTGAGGAGAAAAGAATTTCTTAAACTTCTGCATCTTGATCACAATCCTCATGTAGAGAAGTCAAAACAGAAGCTCAAGGCAGGAACCTAGAAGCAGTAATTGAAGCAGAGACCAAATGGTTTGTTCCTCATGACTTGCTCGACTTGTTTTTTTTATAAAACCTGGGGCCAACTGCCTTGGGGTGGTACTGCCCACAGTGAGCTGGACCCTCCTATATCAATCATTGATCAAGAAAATGCCCTTGAAGACTTGCATACAGGTCAGTTGGATGGAGGCATTTTCTTAGCTGAGGTTGTCTCTTTCCAGATGACTCTACCCTATGTCCAGTTAGTAATAAAAAAAAGACCTGGCAAACACAGCCTCCAACAAGCACCAGCTGTGGCAATGACAGCAGTATGTGCCTTCTCTCAGTGGACTTTGAAGGACCACTCACCCCAGCAGTTACAGTAGACGATCTTCCCCCACTGAGCCATCTCACCAGCACAGTAGATGGTCTGGACTGGGCGACCTGGCCTGGCTGGAGAGCTTTACGCTGTGGTGCATAGATGAAGGCCTACACCCAGCTCAGCAGTGCAAGGCCTTTCTGGGTATGAAATGGCATCCATGGAGAACAACGGCTGTCCTCATTCAACAATGTCTTGTTGCTGGAGTCAAGGACAAAGAAACGCATGAGGGAATTCTACAACATTATGACAACCAGGACAAATACAAAGACCTAGCCCGCAGGACTGTCAGGATCACATAAAAATTTTTAAAGCAGATCCTAACTCTTAGTCAAGGTTGCTGGCAGCTGAACGAGCTGTTCAGTTCCTTATAAATCAGTCTGAGCACTCCCCTAGAATCATCCGCCTGCCAGTGACACCAGGATCCGAGACCCACGCTGCTTGCCACATATGAAAAGTCCCATTTTGATTTTGTAGCTTCAAGGATGGAGAGCGACACGTAATCATGGCTCCTCCTGGGTTTGATGACAACATTTAAGACACTGGTTTTAACCCCATGTGGTCAGTATAGTTGCACTTGTCTGGCCTTAAGAATATGGAAGTCAGCTTGAGATATCAGAGCCCCCCAGAAGACCGCTTCTCCCAAATACCCATTAGCTGGGATGGAGTGGAACGATCGCATTTACTCTGTGATGACAATTCTACAATGCTGGTGGCCACCAGATCTCCTCCTGTGTTCCACATCCCATATCCAACAACGTACTGAACAAGAAGCCTGAACATCCCAAATTAAGCCCAGGCCACAGTGTGGATGCTGGATTCCCCTCCCTTCCTGCCCCATAATGTCTCACTGACTCACTTTCCCCAGGGGCTCTTCAGTGTATCATCTCTAGGCTGAGCCCTCTGCACACCCATTAGTTTTCCAATATTTCTGAAGGTAATGACTACAAAATTTTAGCCTTGAGATAACATATATGTATTGTCTTGGAGTTTGGGATAATACCCCAAGCCTTGCTGGATAAAATTAGAATCCTACCAGCACTACTGCCTATTCGGGAAGTTCAAAGGGTACAGGTTGGAGCAAATCTATTTCCATGTCTTCTCTTAAAGGAAACTCACATTTCTTGGCTCATGGTCTCCTTCCTTCATCTCCAATGCCATCAATATAATAACTGTAACTTATTCCACCAGTGTCAATATTGCATGTGTTCCAATGCCGTGTCTTCTTCTGGCTATAGCCAGCAAAGCTTCTTCAAAGACGGTCTCCTACTTGCATAGTTGGACTGGTCCAGCTGAGTAATCAGAAATAATCTCTCTGATCTTTGATTCACCTTATTCACAACAGCAAAGCATCTTCCATCCCTAAGACAGCATCTACTCAGAAGTTCTGAGGAGTAGGGTGTGGATACACTTGGGGAGTCCAGTAATCTGGCTCCCACTGCACACACTACCTCCTCATTCACCAGGCTGCTGAGAGATGGTTACTGCTGTCGGCTCCGTTTGTAGATGAGGATGCTGTTCCAAGCTACTTTAGATGCCTACGGGATCACACTCTGAGAAGTAGCCAGGGACACCACCCCAGGGATCCACTGTCCTAACTCCTTTGCATTCCTGCCTCTTAAATCTATGCTCCCACCATTTGGTTTCAGCCACTGTTGTGATTGACTTCAACTATCAGGATATCCTAACTTGTCGCACCGCCTCACACTCCACTGTGCAGCTAGAGTTCTCTGTAAGCCCACATCTAATAGGTCACAAGCCTATGACATTCCACCACTGTTGGAGAAAAGCCCAGACTGGTGGAGTTGGTACACAGGACTGTTATGGCACGGCATCTGCTTGGGTCTCCAGCTTCCCTCTTCCCCCTTCCCTCTCCCATGCTCCCACAGTATGTCCAGCCCTCTCTGGTTTTCAAATGCTTTCACGCACTAATTCTTCACAGGTTTCTTGTGTACATTAAGATGTAGAAAGCATATTAGCACAGTGCGAAAACGTGTTTAATAAAGGATGGTCTACAGAGTAGGGTGGTGTGAACAGCAGCGAACAGCACCCACCAGTCTGAAAGACAGAGGACATTTAGTAGAAATTTGTCAAATCCGCTTCCTTTCATTCTAATTTGTTTTTCGTGAGCTGCTCTAAAGCCTGACTCAAACAGAGGTGGGGAGAACAAAAGCATGCTTCAGAAACAACACAGCCAACGAAGACTCAATAACTCATCTCCTCTGCTCCGTTATCTGCAACGGTGAGCACATAAATAGAACAAAAGCCACAGAAATCAAAGACTAGAGCGGGTCTCTCCTGTTATAAACCATATGCACAGAGAACGGGTGGAACCGCAAACAGGCTGCTTCGCCTGCGGAGTCCTCTGTCACAGGAAACAGGCCAAGGTCTAGGTGGTTTGAAGTAGTGGATGAGTGATTTTATAAACTATCTGCAATTCTATGCCACGTGAAATGTTTATAGTATGATTTAGAGAAAGTATTCAAGACTGGGCCGTATGTCATCCCAGGGCCGCACATGGAATAAGCTATACTAGTGATTGATTTGACAAAGGCAGCCTGTACATCTCCCTGCCTTGGGCATAACACAGACATTAGGAGCCCTTGGCTGGCTTGTGAGGATCTCAAGCCTGGCACATCACTGTGAAGCTACAGAGAGTCCCAAGGTTGGAAAGTTGGAGGAGTTTGCCAGGGGAAGGGGATCTCCTTCTGTTGGAGGCGATCAAGAAAACTTTATTTCAAAAGATAAGGCCTGGGCTGAGTCTTGCAGAATGTTCAAAAAACAAACCTGGCACAGAAACCTGGACGGAAACAGCATGTCCACAGACACAGAAAGAACGTAGCGAGGATGGAGACGGAGCCTAGAGAGGGACGCAAGAGCTAGACCTCCAGGCATTCTGATGAGAAGCTGTCAGCACTACTGAGAGGTGATTGGACCGCGGGACCATGAGCACGGACCATGCACGCACTAACTACCGTAGGCTACTCCACTGTAACCAGCACCCAATGGGCTGCTGGGAGGAGGTCTGAACCACGAAGGTAAGGTCCGATTAGAGGGTGGGAGTTCCCGAGGCTGTGCCTTCTCTTTGTCTTCCTCTGCTCCCCCGCTCTCCCTCTACCTGCTTCCTGCCATAATTTTTCAGTGTCACCACCAACTCGGGCCCACAGCGGCAGGACCAGCTGAACTTAAATCCCGGAAATACCTTTCTTCCTGGGAGTTGTTTACTTCATGAACGTGACTAATATGGGATGTCAAGAGTTTGAACTTCACTTGAACCTAGTAGGAGTGCCTGAACTATTCTCAGCATCCATCAATGCAAGCAGATTTGAATGTCAGCACTACTATTTGGATGGCCGTGTACAGGAGGCTTCGTAAAAGCACTAGAAGATGATGGGGGACCTTTATAAAAATCTGGGTGAGGGTTCCATCGACTCTGAACACCAATCAGCAATCAAAATGTAGACGAGGGCACAGAATGAGGAAGGAGCACAACACATCAGTGATTAACTTGATCCGGGAGATGCGACTCTGTGACATCGGGGATTTAAGATGAAGACGGGGTTGTAGGGAAAGGAGGAAATTGGGGTTTGGAGGACTCTTGAGACTCAACAGATCTTTGCTTGGCTGTATACTACCCTTTTTCCAAGTCTCTCTCTCTCTCTCTCCTTCTCTCTTTCTTCTTCTTTTAATGATTTATCTATGTTAAACCCTTTACTTGAGGATGGAGAAATAAGAAATGGATCAATGTTTTAGAATGCTTATTTCCACAGGACCTAAGTTCAGTTCCCAGCTCCTGCATCAGGCAGCTCCCAACCACCTATAACTCCAATTCCAAGAGATTCAGGGCCCTTTGAGGCCTCTGCACACCTATACACACGTAGCATTCATTAACACAGGCACATGCATATAAATTCATAAATTTTAAAAATACCTTTTTCTTCTATGGAAATAGGTGGTTCAGGATTTTCTCTATAGCTGTTTGGGTTCTCTTTTAGAATTTCATACATGTTTACAGTGAGATGCAATTATATTTACTCCTCTTTCCCAATTTTGAACTACTCACTCCCTCCTAATATGCCTCCCCCAACTTCGTGTCTTTTTTCAATTCCTTTTTGTTTTTAATAAGTCATTAGGCCCAGTTATTCATGCCCAAACATGCATAGGTGTGGGACCACTCACTGAAACCTGGAAAACATTCCATGGTGGTCCCTCCTTGCCCAGCAAACTTTTCAATGCAAAAGTTCCTCAGTAAGAGGTGGGACCTGAAGGCCAGCTCCTCCATCTATGCTGGGATTGTGGCTGGCTGGCTCATGTGCAGGTGAGGACAGCTACTGTGGGTTCATGGGTGTGGTAACCATGTTGTGTTCAGAAGACAGCGTTTCACAGAGCTCATCCTCCAGCTCTGATATTTTTCCCCTCCTCTTCTGCCATCTTCCCTGCACCTTGGTTGTGGGCAGTTAACGCAGGTGTGGCATTTAGGGCTGAGCTCTTACTCACTCTCAACACTCTGACCAGTCACGGACCTCCACACTAACGGTTGCCCACCAAAAGAAAGAAGTGTTTCTGACCAAGGTTGGGACCAGCCCAGGCCTATGGATGTATTCAGAAGGCAGCTTGATGGCACAACCATTAAAACCTTTGCTTTTTAGTTTATTTGTTTGCTTGTTTTTGTTAGTTACCTTGTTTGTTGAGACAGGTTCTTCATGTAGGCCTGGCTGTCCGGGAACTCACTACATTAAGCAGGCTAGGCTGGAACTCACAAAGATTCCCCGTTGCCTCTGCCCGCCAAGTGCTATGATTAGAGGCAAGCAAGACCACACTTGACCTAAAAACCTTTCCTTAATAAAATACAAATTCATTCTTTTCTGCTTCTAAGAACCCTGGCTTCGCTTGAGCGGAAATTCCTATGAAGAACTCCAGGGGGCACTGTGGGCAGCAGCTTAGAGCTGTGTCTCCCACTCCCCCTGCCTCTGACATCTTTGGAGTCTCCTTAGGGTATTCCACAGCACTATTGATTCCAAAGGAAAGACAGGGTGGTGGGAGAGAGAGACAAAGGGAGAAGGTGGGGAGAGAGTGTCAGAGGGAAGGGCCACATTCTACTTCCTGCCCCCTGAGCTCTGGGCTCTGGATTATTGTCAGTTCTCCTCCATTGTGCTCCCACACTCTCTCGCCGTCACCTGGAATATGTCCTTCATGATGAAATGTCACTTGAATTCCTGTCAGACCCCCTTCCAGACAGTTTATGTTCCTGGGTTATATTCAAATCCAGTCCACTGTCGCCCTTCCTGTAATGCCACCATGTTTGAAAACACCCAACATAGCAAGCTTTCAACGCACGCCTATTTATTACTAAGTGATTCAGTTGAGAGCTAGATGAGAGATTGGATGGGAAAGCAAAGGTCTGAAATAACAGTTGAAAGGGCAAAAGGAAGTTGTTGACCAGAACACAGAAGGGCAGCAAGCAGTACCAAAGACCCACAGAAACTGAAGATACTCATTTGCTATGGCCCTGGTCCCAATGTTCTTCTCTTTTCCCCCCAAATTTTATGAAGAACAGGAGTGAGTTCTTAGGCAGCAGATCCATGCTAAATCAGCACTGTGGGGTTTTTAGAGCCAATATCAAATGAAACTGATGGAGCAGAGATGTTGAAGTAACTAGACAAGGGACCAAAGAGATGCCCTGGAGGCCCAGGTGAGTGTCTAGGGGAAAACATTGATCCAGGATGGCTCTGGGTGTGGCATGCAGTGGGTGAATGGAGGAAATGGTTTTTGATAGAAGACAAAGATGCTGTGAGGGGTTGGCACAGAGAAAAGATGTTAGCAGACACAAATTCAATGATGGCAGGGTGCAGAGGAGCGATCAGGATGTGGGGAACTTCTGGTTCTGCACAGTCACGGGGGGCCAGACTTATGCTTGGGACACAGTGGCATAAGGGACACCATGGACATTGCCATGTAGTATGCTTGTAGAATGTGGATAAGTTAGGTCTCTTGTTAAACACTGAAAACGGATCTGGTCTACCTGTTCTCTGCCATAAGATCTGGAACAGACATTGGAATAGTGCAAAAGTGTAGGAGATCTACGTGCAATGGATGCATAGTAAATGAACTAACATCTGTTTCAAGCAAGCAGAAAAAGGTATTGGCTGAAATCACATGGGAAGGTCTCTTTCAAGCACTACTAGGTCAAAGGTCAAATGAAGTAACCAGGATTCATGTTCTCTCCAGATCTGGGCTCCACCTTACAACATTTTGACCTAAGTTCTGGGCTGGCCTTGGTACCAAGATCTAATTAAGAGTCATTTTCCAAAATACCCCCATGAAGCCTTCACTAGCCACTTTGGTTAACCTGTACATTCTTAACCCTGTCACTGTGGCCAAAACAGCCATGATATTATTGGCTTAGCCTGAATAGCACCGACCATGAAGACTAGAATTGTCTGAGTCTCAGAGTCAAAGACCAAAACGAAATGAAAAATGTAGTTGGACAAAAGTTGTATAAGTGGATGCTGTGTAGCAAAAGCAACAGAGGACCGTGACAAAGAGCATAGCCCACATTCTCTGGAATAGCGAGGAGCTGCTAAAAGATTCATTGGGAGCAGCATGGATTCATTTGCATTTCAGAAAATTCCCCCTCAAGCAGTATGGAAGACATGTTAAAATAGGCTGAGTCTTAGGGGAGGAGAGTCTACAACACAACTCGATTCAAATTTAAAATCACCAACTCCCCTCTGCCTTCTCTGGAAACACAGTAATGAACAAGGCATTACCCCATCCGTGTGAAAGACAAGTAACAGGTAGTCACATTGCATAATGAGGCTTCCATGTTCAGGGTCTGACAGATGAGTCTGTATTGGACGTATCTGCCATCAGCTGCAGGTTGAAACAATATACAGGAAAAATCAACTCAGGAAAGCCAGAACAGAGCGTTCCAGCAGAAGCAGCCAGAGCTGGAGTCAGACTATGGCAAAGTCAGGATCGTGAAGGACCTTGCCAGGCTGAAGTTGGAAGTGAGACACTCTCCTTTAGCTTCGCAGAGCCACGAATGGCTTAAGATTTGACAGTGGCAATGACCACCCTGAAAGTCCCTCTTGAAAGATCATTCTGGCCATGTAAACATGAATTAGAAGATTCACAAGCAGGATTTGGGGATGGTATAGCTTAGGAGACACCAGGCATTGACTCAATTCCCATCATTCCCCCCCCAAAAAAATTACAAAACAACATGCAATACCACCACAAAAGTGGTTTTTGAAAAAAATTAGAAAAGAGGCTCTATTAATGCAGTAACAATGGAATAGAGAGAAGAAGGGTTTAATGGAGTTTCTACATCAGAGAATAAGGATAGCAGAAGCTGGGCTTTCCATTGCTATGGCAAAACATCTCACAGATACTTTTTCATTGGAGGAATGGTTTATTGTAGCACGAGGTTGTTTCAAAGGTTTCGGTCACTGGTCGGTTCTGTGTTTCTGGGACTGCAATGAGGTTGGGCATCATGGCAGAAGGGAGGCAAGAAAAGTGCTCATTCGTAGCAGCCAGGAAGCAGAGAGCATGGACCTGTTCCGGCTTCTTCTTTCTCTTCCTTTTATTCCACCTGGTCCCCAAATTAAAGTGAGTCCTCCCTCTTAGAGAGTCCTCCCTCCTAGTAAGTCTTCCCTCTTAGTGAGTCCTCTCTAGAAACATCCACATGGCCACAGGCCTGACATGCGTTATTAATTTCCTATGTGCCTACCCATCTGATCAAGCAATGTTCATCTGTGTAAAATGCAAGTGTGGTACCCAGGGCAAGAACTGTGAACAGCTGGGATTCAGGATGGAATTTGTTGTGTGGTCACAAATTCAGGATGGAGGGTGGTCAAGGTTGGACATGACGTCAGAGAAGATGAGGGGCCACAGAGGAGCCATTAGTTGAGATTGGAAACTTGGGACTAAGAACTCTGGTAAGGAAAAAGGCGGAGGAAGAGGTGTCAGCGAGGAGTCTGCAGAGACCACACAGAGTGGGCTTTCCCTGCAGCCGACTCGGTGGGATGCTGTCCTTGTTTCAATATTGACTCTTCTCTATCTGAATACTGGCCCCTGTGTGATTTTTCAGCCATCATTTCAACTCCTGAGAGGGCCTTGAAAGGTGAAATGACATAATGTCTCTGCCTGTCTTCTAAGTCTGTCTATCCCAAAGCTTTGCAAAGCACCAAGAGGTCCCAAGTCCTGTGCTTGGCCTCTGAATAAAGGACTTTCATGGGTTAAAAGAAATAAACCACTTATTCCAGCAACTGCTTGAATTTACTTCCATGCTTGGAAGTACTTCAATCGCTAGGGTTCAGCAGAAGCCTGTAGCATCCTACAAAGGCTGTTCCTCACAGGCTCTTGTGAATGTCTCAGCAAGTGGGCCCATCATTTTCTTGCTAATTAATTTAGGTCTAATTGGTTTCTGCCCACACAACAGTGTAGGTTGCAGAAGAGGGCAATAGCAGTCATAGTCCACGAAAAGTACCTGCCTGCATCAAAGCCTCCACCATTAGGCAATACACTACACAGGGAAGAGCTCTTAAAAACTAAACAAAGTGAATTAGCCGTCCTCCCACCCTTCCCAATTAGCTTCAGAAAAATCTCCAAGTGAGAACAACTCCGTCAAAGTCCCAGGAAACATTTCATCTTACTATCACTATTCTAGCACAATGCATCCTTGCAAGAAGTCACCAAACATTTACCAGCTCGCACCGTTGAGAAGGATTTCGGGTTTTCTCCAAAGGACTGCTATCTACGCAGGTGCCACAGCTGGGAAGTTTTACTTATTATTTTAGCCCTTATGGATAGTAGAATGCTCAAAAAATAGTGTTCAATTAATCCTTGCTACACAAAAGAGTAAATGAGGAGAAAGAAGGGAGAAGAGCAGCAGAAAGGAAGGATGAACTGATTTGGGAATTTATTCAAATTCAAAACGTCACAATAGAAAAGCATGCTCTTGGGACTTGGAGATGGCTCCGTTAGTCAGTAAAGTGCTTGTGGCTCAAGCGTGAGGACCTGAGTTCAAATCCCTAGCACCCGTGTAAAAAGCTAGACTTGCTGATAAGCATCTGTAATCCCAACCCTGGATGGGAGCGGAGGGATGGAGAGAGATAGGATTCTTAAAAGTCATTGGCCAGCCAGTCTAACCAAATTGATGAGCTCCAGGTTCAATGAAAAAAGCCATGTATCCCCCCCAAAAAAAATTAAGTGGAAAATAGTTAAGGAAAAAATTCAGTGTTTACCTCTGGCTTCCACATACACTTATATATGTGTTCACATGTCCATGCATATGTACATACAGAGATGCACATAAACATGTCCATGTACCACAGATGTAGACACACACACACACACACAAAGTATTGTCTTGGAAGTCAACCCTAGGACCTATGAAGTCATAAACAAGTCATTTAATTTCTCTGAATCATGTGTTCTTTCATTTAATGTCAGTGCTCTCTACATAACATATTTGAAACTACTATAAGGATGGCAGGGTGTGGTAACTGACACTTTTACTCTGGGACAGCCAGGGCTCTATAAAGAGACCTTGTCTAAAAAGCAAACAACAACAAATGTATTATAAGGAAGCAGGGGGTAGGGGTTGACTCAGAAATAGAGCATTTGCCTTGCATGTGCAAGTCCCTGTGCTTAATCTCCAGATCTCCAGCTCTGAAAGGCAGTGGCGTGATATTGACAATGAAATAAAATATTGATGTATTAGAGAGCAAAAAGTTTAATGTCCCCCAAAACTTAAGAGCCAGTTGCTACCATATTTACTATTGTGCCTATGGTTAGATCAAGTTATTGACTTTTAATAACATTTTAGTCGATGGTTTCATGAAACTCTGTGACTTCTTATCCCTACTGCACACAGCTAAATGGAACCTAGTTGCTGCCTTTAAGGGCTCAGGACTCGGTGAGGGAAGCCATGTAAAACAGGAACAGTCATCCTTGAAGCAGTCACATCAGAGAGTGAGCAGAAGTCCCTGCTCAGTTAGTCAGGGACTGGAGCCAGGGTGTGGGAGTATAACTGAACTGGACTACAACATGTAATAAGCACCTGTGAGGTGGAGACAGAATGGGCTTTGTATGTTTTAAGTTATGTGAGTCATATCTCACCATATTTAGTTTTCAATTTTCTTTTCATACTGATTATGTTTCCTAGATTTAGCCAGATTATTATAGAGTCATGAGTATAGGGTCATGAGTTATAGGGTCACAAGTATCTGGGTCTTTCCAATATCACAAATGTTCCATGACTTAAATTACTTTTTAAGCTGTAGAGAGTCTTTCTTTGTACTGCCAGCTCTCTCTCTCTCTCTCTCTCTCTCTCTCTCTCTCTCTCTCTCTCTCTCTCTCTCCCTTACACACACACACACACACACACACACACACACACACACACACAAAGACAAGGGCACTTATTAGTTATGAAAGCTCAGTCTATAGCTTAGGCTTGTCCCACTAGCTCTTCTAACTTAAAGCAACCCATTTATAGTAATCTATAGATTGATTGCCTCATTGCTTTGTGCCTCTCTTCCATCTTGCACTTCCTGTTTTCTCTCTGTGTCCCCTGCACCTCTCCCGTAACTAGATCCATCTCCTCTTCTCCTCTCTCTCCTCTCTCTCCTCTCTCTCTCTCTCTCTCTCTCTCTCTCTCTCTCTCTCTCTCTC
>NC_022012.1:34991759-35002627 GCF_000317375.1 Microtus ochrogaster | reverse complement strand
CTCTCTCTCTCTCTCTCTCTGCCTAGAAGTCCCACCTAACCACTTCCTGCCTAGTTATTAGCCATTTCAGCTCTTTATTAAACCAATCAGAAGGTGCCTTGGAAAAGCTGCATCTTTATGGTGTACAGATAGGTTATTCCAGAATATTAAAGCCAGTCCTGGTGTAGCATGTTTGTAATCCCAGCACTGAGGTAGGGTGCAGAAGGATCAGGAGTACAAAGTCAGCCTCTACTACTTAGCTAGTTCAAGGCTAGCCTAGGCTATAGGAGACTCTGTCTCAAAAACAAAAACAAAAGAGTGGGGAGAGGACTGGGGATGCCGAGATGAGTGATAGGGTTAAGGTGCTTGCTGCACAACCCTGAGGCCCTGAATTCGAATTCCCCAGAACTAAGCATGGTCCCAGATGTACCAGTAACCGCAGCACTGCAGGCAGCAGAGACAGAAGGATGTCGGGGGTTTGCTGTCAGACTAGCTGTAGGTTGAGTGGAAGGTGCCTTCTCAAGGGAATTTGGTGGAGAGTGATAGAGGTGGACACCCAATGTCTTCCTCTGGCCGCCAAGAACCACACTTAGCCCAGGCACCCCTGACACACACATATCACATTCCAAGCACACTCGTCACATAAACACTGGATGGATGGATGGATGGATGGATGGATGGATGGATGGATGGATGGATGGATGGACGGACAGATGGATGGACAGATAGACAGATAGATGATAGGCACTCCTTTTTAAGGAAATGATGAGCACCTGACTGAGACAGAGCATTCAAGGTGTCTGAGAGGTAGACCTTGTTAGACATAGGCCGGCTTGGGAATGAAAGATGTTACGTGCTCCAATGAGTATTCTGTATTTTCTTACTTGGATAAAGGAATGCACAATTGATGGTCAATCAGCGCTGAGTCCATTCCATGGCTCAGAAAGCTATGTCGGATGAGAGAAGAGAACGAAGCCGTCCACCAGCCAGGTGAGAGTTAGCTTTGCTCTCACCTTCGACCCCCGTTTCTGTGAGCGATGTTTTCCAGACTCAGGCAAGGAGTGCTGACCGTGAGGATCTGGGAGCCTTCAGGCATCTTTGTGGAGCTTAGACTCAGACTTTCAGGTCCCGTATACAAAGCACGGGCCACACATTAGCAAAGCATCTGCCTACACCAAGTCAAGAGGAGCAGACCGCAACATTTTTGTTGCTTCCCTTGCACCACCTCGTACCACACGAGGCCCCAGCTCAGTCCCAGGATTGAAGGCCAATTGTGTGTTGCTGTCACAGCAACGATTTAAAAGGAAAATAAAGACACGACAAGCTGCGACACGTTATCATTAAGTAATCATAATTCCCTCCCTCTATTACGACAATAGATGTCACTCTCTCATCGGGAAGGCAGGCCACGTATAGAAACACCATGTCAAAAGCCTTTTCAGACAAAGACAGGGTGGCAGGGAGTGAGTTAGCTGGATGAACAGCCGAGTATTTTGATGGGCTGCATCCATCCCACTCACCACCCCCAACTCCTACATTCTCTAATGAAAGTCGGATCTGTAAAGAACTTCAAAGGTTCCCTAGTCTGACAAACAGTAATAAAACAAGAACTTTTTTTTTTTTTTTAACCTGCCAACACACATGGAGGATGCAGAGCTGACAAGAGCTGCTTTGGTTCTGTTTTAGCCATCAACAGGCTAACGGCAGGGCACTTCCTCCTAGCGGGAAGCGGAGTCCAGGCTGTCAACTGTGAAGGAATACAAAAGGATCAGGCAGCACAGGGCCCTTTTTCCTTCCCATCTCCATCCCACCCCAGGTCACAGCCCACTCCAGCCCAGCTACCACCTCAACGACTTTCTATAAAGAAAAGACAGGAGAAGCAAAATGGTCCGGGTCTCACCTTCCCTTCCTCCTCTGTTGAATGGAGGACTTGGGGGGGGGGGTTGGGAGAGCAAGAACAAGTATGCAAGGAAATAATTCTGGAATCCAGAACATCTGGCTTCTATTGAGCCCCCGTCACCAGCCCTGGGAGCATATTGAAAGCATTTGGCTGTCTCAACAGTCTGAAACGAGCTATTTATTTCGGACTCAACAACCAGCCACCACACGTGCTTCCATTTGGACACAATTGGAGCAAAGACAGGCCCCCTTCTGTAAAAAAGCAAGAAGGTGGAAATAGCCCAGGATTTAGTCCTGTGCTCCAACCATGGATCTGCCCCTTGTCCGAGACAACTGTGTGACTTCATTGGACTCCCTCAGTGTCCCTGCAACTTTAGTTTCTCAACTGGCAAGCCTTGATTAACCTGCCCTCATGTGGCATGGTTGAGAGCATTAACTCGCACAGTACCTCCTCAGGACCTGGTGCAGAGCCTGGCATACAATCTTTGCTTCCCTCAGACGAACCACTGACCCACATCTTAGCTACTGGGCATAAAAGGGCCTTTCTTGCCAGATCTGGTGCTACACACTTATAATTTGACCATTCAGAAAGCTGAAGCAGCGTTGTGAGTTCTGGGCTACACTGGTGTATGGACTGAACCTTGGCTCAAAAACCTAAAGTTCTGCCTTGTCCATCTCACACGTACCTTAGTGGTTACAGTCAGGCTGGGGTTGCGTGCTTTGCAGGTCAGAGGGGTCATGGCTGAGGTCATTATTACAACAATAATATAAAGTGGCAATTGGTTTCAGTATTCCTAAACCAACTGGGTTGGGGGGGGGGAGGCTGGACATGAGAAATACCACAGGATGCGTGTTTTACTGAATTGGCAATGGCAAGTTCCTTAGCTGCCCACTGCAGCCGCATCTCCATCTGCTCCTGGTCCTTTCTGAGACACTAAATTCCACACAATCCCTGGATCTTCAGTTTTTCTGAGCAGAGTCCCTAGAAGTCAGGTGACCGGCATGTCAAGAAACCTTTTTACTAAAGCACAAGGCATATGCCAGCGAGGCGGGGGCAGGGGGCACAGTGGATAGGCTCCAGGGCACAGGAAAGATTGTTTCTGCTCAGTATGCCTGCTTAAGTCTAGTCCCTAAAAGCAAGATTAGATAAAATGAACCTGAAGCTGCTTGGCCTTATGTAGTTTAGTGGAACAGAGTGTACCCCCAGAATATTACTGGGACATCAAGTCTCACTCCTCTAATCCCCAAGATTGAAAACTAAAAAACATGGGCTTTCAACATAGCTGCAAGACACTCGTACTCGTGTGCATTCACACTGACTAATGCTTCAGATGAGGAAACCGAGTCAGAACCAGGTGGTTGTAAAGTGCCTGGGCCTCCCTAGTTAAAAGCCTCCATAGCACAGCACAGCTACGAACTGAGTGCATAAGAAGGAACCACAGGAAGCATCACTGGACCCTCCGCATCTCAGGGGCAGCTCTGGGAAACACAGATCTATACTGGGTCAGAGCAAACGCTCAGCCATGGCCTGATGAAGCGGCTCCTCATTTTAGACTCTACCGAAATGTTTCTTTAAAAATAAAAAAGGGACTGTGAAGGTTGAAGCAGCCTTGCAGCAGAAGTATTTGGTGTGCCAGGTTGGGCCACCATGCCCTGTCCTTCCCCACACCTCTCCACAGCTCTGACTGTGCCTTCCAGCTTAAGCCTCAGTTTTCTACAATATTACATTAAGTGGCTGTCTGACTTCCTGACTGAGCCAGGCTGTGCTGGGCTGGATACTTCCTAGGTCTTTACCAACTACATCTTACGGAAGGACTGAAGGACACCAAGGTGCCCTTGGAGTACACTGTGACTTAGCTAAGTAGACTTAACTTAACACTATGCTGACCCCTCGGAAAGCCTTTCATTTCTCTCTGGTGCTGGGAATAAAGACGGGCACCACTACCGCCCTATGGCAAACTAGTATGGCTACTGGGATTAACAGTGTTTGTCCCTACTGCCTGGCCTGTAAGGCTGATCAGTTGGCTCTTTTACTCTCTGAACTTTGGGCAAACTTATTTCTTAAAATGCAATGAAATATCACCAAAATGCTAAAGAGCAAAACAATTAAAATTTACACTATCAGAGGCCTCCAGTACCAGCTTCAGCACCCTCTCTGGGCTCAGAGCAGGATGTCAATAGCAAGCAAAACTCTGACTCCTAAAGTCTGAGGGTAAATGAAATAAACTAACTCCAGCATGATACCTCTGCATGTTCTTTATTCTTTGGGTGAAGAAGCAGAGAGAAGTGGCATTCTCCACCAGGTTTTTGGTTTTTACAAATATAGTTTTTAAAATTTATAGTCAAAAACAATGATATCAACATGCATTTCAGAATCATACACACACACAAACACAAACACACACACAAAGAAAAAAAGCAGCACTCCAGGAAAAGGTGGTACCACCCAGGAAGGGCCAGCATCCAAGGGGAAATACCTGACATTCCAAACTATTAGATAAGCTTATTAGAGGTCCCAGAACTCCACTCCCTTCACCCCAGTCTCTGTTGTGACCACCGGCTTTGGGAAGACCAGACCTGTTTGCCAGTAAGGACAGGCACACTGTCTTCCTAACTTTTTGAAATTCCCACACGGCCTATTAGCAAAGGTAGTTGTGGAGGACTAACTTATGTAGATTTGACTATTAGAACAGAAATTTGGCTGAGGGATTGCTTTCACAACAAGGCTTCACAGTGTAGGAAAAGTTAACCAGTTGCCTGTACAGGAAAAGTCAAGTTTAAAGAATGATTTATACACTGCTGGGATACAATGGAAGGGAGAAATGTCATGATCTCACAATATTTTTTCAGGATTGTCACTATCTAAAAGACGAGTGTTCCCAAAGCTCTGTAACGGGTTCTCCATATGGAGCATACGTACACTTCCCGTGGATCTGTCTATTGGTCAGTCAGCTATACTTTCACTATATAATACTTGTGGGCTCCAACACTACACTTATGAACACTGGTGTTCATAATCCTAAGCAAAATGTTTTCACACAGAACTCTTCTAAGTACAATAGAGTTTATAAATTCCCTTACTATAGGGCAGGTGAAGTTGCTCAGCAGATAAAGGTGATGGCTACTATGCCTGACTATCTAAGTTCTATCCCAAAATTCATCACTAACAGGAGTCCTTCTCAATTTTATGTGACATATAACTCTACAGAAAACTCAGCACTTTGTTTCTCTGTTGCTATATAACAAACCATTTTTTAAAAAGTGACTTTAAAAACAATAACAATTATTTGCTTTGCTCCCAATCTAGAATTTACCTGAGCTTCAGCAGTTAAGTTTCTGTCATTCATCAGTGGCGGCTGGGTTTGGGAACATTGGCCAAGACTTTTTCATCACAGTGAATGGCAACCAATACTGTAGCTATTGAAACACCTGTAATTGCAACATCTGGGACTCCAGGATATCTCTCCCAGTGTAAAGTCTCCATGGAAGGACATCAGAATTCTGTTCACTAAGGACAGTGAAGGCATCCAAGGTGAGTATCCCAGAAAAGAGTAACAGGTATACCATTTGCTAAGCTGGTTAAGAAAAATAAGAGAATTTTCTTAAATTGGCCATTAAAGGTCTATTGAAATACAAAAGGATGCTGCATAGACTGTACTTCTTACAGGGACAGTGTCACTTTGCAAATATACCTTAAACAACCCTGCGAGATTATACTTAGTGAGCAGGAACCAGCAGTAATATGACTATTCACATTACAGTCAGAAACAAAGCAAGGATGGCCACTGTTAGTTATGATGACCTTATTCTGGCACAGAAAACGGAATATCTGACAACATCCTGTGTAGTCAAGGCTTTATAAGCTTCGATGCCTCTGTTTTGCCCAAGCACAAATAATCCAAAATCATAATGGCTTTGTGTTGTAGGAGACTACTCATTCGTTCCCAGCTGCATAGACCCAAAATAATCACACAGAAACTGTATTATTTTTAATACTGTTTGGCCAATAGCTTAAGCGTATTGCTAGCTAGCTCTTATATCCTAAACTAACCCATCTCCGTTAGTCTGTGCATCACCATGAGGTCATGGCCTACTGGCAAAGTTTCACCGGGCTCCAGCAGAGGCATCTGTTCCTGGCAGTGGCTACATGACTTCTCCCTGACTCCACCTACTCTCTCTCTCATACATATATGTGTATATATGTATGTATATGTATGTATGTATGTATGTATATATACACCTTTCAGCTTGGCATTACTCTGTTAAGTCATTAGCGAAAAGCAGCTTCTTTATTAACCAATGGCAATAAAACACAGCATACATCACCTCCCACCTCACTGTGCTCTTGATCTTCTGGTTCTCTATGAATACAGATGACAGGCTAGGCGCACTGCCTTGTGCTTCAGTTCGTTAGCCTCTAGCTCAGAGTTTCTAGCTCATACTAATTAGAACAGAGAAAATAAGAAGTAGAAATATGGGAAAATAATTTATCATATTATCTATAGATAACATGATATGCATCTGTAAAGATCAAAAGAATCATCTAAGAAGTTATAACCAATATTATAAACCTTAGAAAATGCATGAATACACAGCTAAAACACAGACTTTAACGGTGCTAACACATATGCACACACACATACACACACACACATTAGCATTCAGGGAATATAGCTTACTGGTGGTGCAGTTACCTGGCATATTCAAGACACTGGACATATTTCCCAATATTTAAAAAAACAAAGAATATAATAAAACAAAAGGGTAGAAAAATATATACTTCAGAGTACAATTTTAATAACCAAAGAGCAAGAATTTTGTACAATCGCTGCAGAAAAACTTTAAAACACTCCTGAAGACTATCATTTATTCTCTACATGTGAGCATGACAAAATCACAAAGCTGTATATTACAATAGTGTTTGAAGTAGCAAAATGTTTCACAAAAGCAAGTCTAGCAAATAGGATACTGGTTTAATTAATGTATATGTAGCTGATAGAATATTTAGCATCCATCAACGAAGAATAAAGAAGCCTGACCCATGTTAGTATGGAATGGATTTCTAGACAAGTTATTAATCAAACACTCATGCAAGAATAGTTCTACTCTTACACCATTTGTCTGAAAAATCTTAGAAGAAGGAAAATATCAAAACCTCCACTCAGGCATTTCATAATGGTGTCTATAGAACAATAAGAGATTGGCAGATTTACAGTGTTATTTGCTTCCAAATACAGGAACTAGAGAACAGACGTGGAGAAAGACTTTGTACCAAATGTTCACTACTGTGTTTTGATTATTGACACGAATGACTACATTGATTGTGTAAAATTTAAATACTGGGCTAAACGGAACCTTTTGGTTAGGGTAAGAAGCAGTGCCTCAGTCTCCTAACTTTTGGGGCTCAGATGTACCACAATGTCAGAGTGTGTGTTTGCCAGGTGTAAGTCCTGGGTTCAGTCCCCATCAGACAAAGGAAAAAGAGGAAGAAGAGGAGGAGGAAAATTAAGTACCACTGTTAAAATGAAAATAAAAGCAGCCTACAATTCACAATTCCAAAGAACCTCAACAAAGAGGACCATGTATGTCCTCTTTACATACATACAAAGAGCCATATGTATGTATGTAAGAGACATACATAGATCTAATCTGCATGGGAAGAAGACAAGATCTCCTGAGTAAATTGGGAGCGTGGGGATCATGGGAGAGGGTAGAAGGGGAGGGGGTATAGAGGGAAGGGAGTAGAGAAAAATATATAGCTCAATAAAAACAATAAAATAAATAAAAAGAAAATGCTTTCAAATGTTTAACTTTGTATTAAACATTCAAATAAATAATAAGTCGCACTTATTATTGGGTGTGGTTTCATAGTTCCATCAAATCTTTTAAAACATTGTTGTGGTTGCTTACTTTTTTCGTATGTTTTTCATATGTCACCCATCATGGAGGCATGGAGATCTGCACAAGCTCACAGAGTAGAGGCTGAAAATGCATCCCATATGACTTTGAATCTCGGAACATAGTGGTTATAACTTCTGTGATCTTGAGCTAGTTAATCCACTTCCCTATGCCCCCCCCCAAACCTAGCTGAAACAGGGTGGGTTAGCTCTTTCAAAAGACAAGTGAGATTATCAGTGTTCATATTTTATCTAGTTTCTTGGTGGAGTAACTACATAGCAAAATCACACTGCAGTGGAGTGATATTTTATTTGTATTTTAATAAATAACACTTGCCTGAAGAGCAGAGTGGAAAAACTAAGCCACTGGAGGTCAGGGAGCAGTGGCACACACCTTTAATCCCAGGACTCAGGAGACAGAGGCAGGTAGATCTCTGTGAGATCAAGGCTACCCTAGGTTATACAAAATCAATCCAGAAACAGATCCAGGTGTTAGTGGCTCACACCTTTAATCCAGGTGTTTGGGAACCACACACCTCTAATCCCAGCACTAGGGACGTGGAGACAGAAGCAACATGACTGGACAGAGAGAGGAATGCAAAGGTAAAGAGACAGGAACTCATGGAGTGTGGAGTCCGAGGTTTGGTGGAGACACAGTGCCATCTAGACAGTCTGAGGATCGCCCCTTTGATCTGAGCATTGGTACAGGTAAAAGGTCTCTCTAGTGGCTTACTGCTCTGCTTCTCTGATCTTCAGCTTTAACCCCCGTATCTGTCTCTGGGTTTTTATTATTCATCTACACTGCAGTGTTAGACAAAGGATGCAGAAGGATTCAGAAGCATGAGTATGTTCCTGAGGAAACTGGAAAGTTGTAGACTTGAAACTGGCCTTGACTTGAAACACACTCCTCCTTTTTTCCAACCCTTGAAGTGCAGGACAAATTACCTGTCTGATTTGGCCTAAATCCACCTGGTATAATGCAATCGTTCCCAAATTTGTTAAATAAGGAGACCTTCCTTCTATAGAGAACACATTACTATCGCTCAGAGTAGAAAGTCTTTTTTTTAAATATTTATTTATTTGTTATTTATACAATATTCTGTCTGTGTGTATGCCTGCAGGCCAGAAGAGGGCACCAGATCTCATTACAGATGGTTGTGAGCCACCATGTGGTTGCTGGGAATTGAACTCAGGACCTTTGGAAGAACAGGCAATGCTCTTAACCTCCGAGCCATCTCTCCAGCCCGAGTAGAAAGTCTTTAACTTGAGTTTGCAAAAGAATCATGCTAGCTTTTCCTTTTTTTTTCCTTCTTGTTGCTTGTTTGGGTTTGTATTTTTGAGATTCAATGCAGGGCCTCATACATGCTCAGCACAGAGTCTAACATACACACACACACACACACACACACACACACAGAGAGAGAGAGAGAGAGAGACAGAGAGAGAGAAACAGAGACAGAGAGAGAGACAGAGAGACAGAGACAGAGACAGACAGAGACAGAGAGACAGAGACAGAGACAGAGAGAACCAGAGCTATTCTTTTTAGTTCATTTTATTTTTAAGACAGTCTGATACCAAGGCCAAGCCACCTGAAACTTGCTGTGTAGCTCAGGCTGGCCCGACTCCTCCAGAATGTCATAACTCCAACTAGTGAGTCCAAAGATACCGAGATGAGAGACATCCCAGAGAAAGAACTCAAAATGTCATTTGCAAAAAATGACCTCAAAGAAGACACAAGCAAGGACGCGAATGAAGTAAGAAACTGAAAACTTCTACAAAACACTGGAGAAACCGAAGAAGACGCTAAAAGGTAGTCCTCACCCGCTCACAGATGGGCAAAGCTGACATTGGGAAAGTGGATAAATTACCAGAAGTGACTTACAGACTCAATGCGGTCCCCATCAGCCTGAAGAGGCAGTGTGCACTGAATCCTTCATCCATGGTTGGATGTTTATGTGCCCCATCTTACACAGGTTCTAAAGTACTGTGTTACGAAATGAGATTTTCATATAAGAAAGCTATTCATGAATTTTGAGCAGAAGCGTGAAAAAATATAAGTATGCAATGAACCAATGGAATCAGACAAGGAGTGCCAAGGCAAACAATAAGACTAGCTCCATATAATAAATGTGAGTCTGTGATAGGCCAGGGGGACCAGAGAGGGAGCCCCAAAGTGCACGGTGAGGCTCGTTAGGGGGGCAGAGCACAGGGAGCTAAGCAGAACTTCTGTTTGAATTTTTATTTTTGTATTTGAAGGTTGAGCTCGCTAGTTTTGTGTGTTTTGTTTGGTTGGTTTTGGTTTTGTGTGTTTTGTTTGGTTGGTTTTGGTTTTGGTTTGTTTTTTGTCAACAAACAAAACACAAGCAAGAGTCATTAGGAAAGAGGGACTCTCCGTTGAGAAAATGCCTCCCTCAGAGCTGGCTGTACACAAGTCTGTAGGATATTATCTTGACTATTAGTGATGCAGAAGGGCCCAGCTCACTGTGGTGGTGCCACCTCTGGACAGGTGGTCCTGGGGATGTAAGAAAGCAGGCTGAGTAAGCTATGAGGACCAAGTGAGTAAGCAGCATCCCCCCTACAGCCTCTGCATCAGCTCCTGCCTCCAGGTTCCTGCCTTGAGTTCTTGCCCTGATGTCGCTGAATGGTGGACTATAAGCTGTAAGACAAATATATATTCTTTTCTCCCCAAGTTGCTTTTGGTCACAGTATTTTCCAGCATTGGAAACCCTAAGACAAACAACTTCTGGTTTACATATGATTTATAATATCCTTGGTGCACATTTCATAAATACACAGGGAGAAGAAGTAAGACAGGAGAGCCATGAGCTCAAGATCATCCTTGACTGCACAATGTGGCCATGCCTCAAAAACATGTAACCAGGTGGGGTGTGGTGGTGCATACCTGTAATCCAGACATCAGAAGGCAGAGTATAACCAGGTGGGGTATGATGGTGCACACCTGTAACCCCGACACTCAGAAGGCAGAGTGTAACCAGGTGGGGTATGATGGTGCACACCTGTAATCCAGACATCAGAAGGCAGAGTGTCACCAGGTGGGATGTGGCGGTGCACATCTGTAATCCAGACATCAGA
>NC_022012.1:34979535-34991304 GCF_000317375.1 Microtus ochrogaster | reverse complement strand
CAGGCGGGGTGTGGCAGTGCACACCTGTAATCCAGACATCAGAAAGCAGAGTGTAACCAGGTGGGGTATGGTGGTGCTCACCTTAATCCTGACATCAGAAGGCAGAGATAGGTGGGTGTCTATGAGGTCAAAGCCAGCTTGGCTGCTATGATGTAATAAATGACCCGCACTCAAACTGGATTTGCCCAATCAGCCTCCAGAGATAACTTCTCCCAAGAAGCATGCACCCCAGGAAAATGCTGTAACTATGCCCATATGAGACATTCCGTCCTAAACAGAGTAAAGGGAACAAAGGTGGCAAGCCCACAGGACCCCCTCCACACTCAGAGAGAAATGGGATTGTGACAATTTTTAAGAATGTGTTTGAAGCCTGAAGAGACAGCTCAACAGCTAAGAGCATGGGCTGATCTTCCAGAGGACACAGGTTCAATTCCTAGCACACACATGGTGGCTCACAACTGACTGTAACTCCAGTCCCAAGGGATATAATCTTGTCTTCTATCTTCAGTGGGCATCAGACACATATAGGGTGCACAGACATTCATGCTGGCAAAACACTCATACACATAAAAACGAACAAATAAATAAAACATATTTGATAGGAAATGGATAAGAAAAATAACTTTGAATGATATTTTAGATCCCAGACTCCATGATGAACCATTTAAAAGTCTTCAGATATGTATGAAATATGACATTTTAGACCAATGTGTCTCAAATATCAACCCCAAGAGTCAAACTTTGGTGAATTGTTCACCCCCTTTGTAACAAAGCTATACAAATAAGAACTTAGTGACTGCTCCACAAAGCTCAACATGCCATTTCTCAGGCCATCCACTGTTTTTCCATGAGAAAACATTTTCTCATCAAGAGTTCCTATCCTCTTCATCCCCAGACCTGTAACAGGCTGCCTGAAGGGGCCTGTCTTCCCCCTCTGGCTCCATTTCCTAGAGAATCTGCAGACCCAGCCTTCCTCCCTCATCATTGGTGTGGGAGGTCCTTCTGTCTATGTGTTGCTTTTATTGGTTAATGAATAAAGAAACTGCTTTGGCCTATAGCAAGGCAGAACTTAGCTAGGTGGAAAACACTAAACTGCACGCTGGGAGAAAGAAGGCGGAGTCAGAGAGAAGCCATGTAGCTCCACTGGAGACAGACACTGGAACTTTACCCTGTAAGCCACAGCCTCGTGGCGATACACAGATTAATGGAGATGGGTTAATTTATGAGTTAGCCAGAAATACGCTTAAACTATTCACCAAACAATATTGAAAATAATATTGTTTCTGTGTGATTATTTCGTGTCTACGCAGCCAGGAACAAACAAGCGGCCTCCTTACAATACCCCATCCTTTTTAAAAACTATTCTGTTTTGTTCTATTTTGTTTTTCCTTTATTTTTTATTTTATTTAAATGACATTTTTCTTCATTTATTTTACATACCTACTGCAGTTTCCCCTCCCTCCTCTCCTCCTAGTTCCCCACTCCCTCCCCTTCCACTCCTCCTCAGTCTCCATGCAGTAAGGGGCAGGCTTCCCCTGGACTTGAGCAAAGCAAGGCACATCAAGTTGAGGCAGGACTGAGCGTCAAGGCTGAGCGAGGTAATCCAGCACCAAGATCTGGAGGTGCTCTTTACCTGGGAACCTACTACAGAGATACTTATTCCTCCAAGTTCATTGCTGCTCCATTCATAATAGACAGAAATCAGATACAACCTGAATGTTCATCAGCTGGTGAGTGGATATTGAAATGTGGTACATTCACACAATGGAATACTATGCAGCTCTTGAAAAAAATATATGGAATGTGTCGGTAAATGGACGGAGCTAGAAAAAAAAATAATCCTGAGAGAGGTAACCCGGACCCCAAAAGAATATTGTATGTATTCTCTTACATGTGGATGTCAGCTTTTAAGCTTTCGACAGGCATGCTATAATTCTTATAACCACAGAAGTTAGATAAAGAGTAGAGGACTGGGGGTGGGGATCTCCGAGGGAAGGGGAACTATAGAATATATAGATAGGGAGGGACAGTGGGAGATTAGAGCTGGGGAATTATACAAGGAGGATGGAAGAGAGGCAAAGGACCATTTAAGGGGTTATATGGAAACCTACCACAGTATAAGCTTCTTAAAATGTATACATGGGGTCGCCAATCTAAAGTCTAAATAGAATTACCAAATAATGGAAGAAACAGATGCCCCAACTAGACATCTTTTGCCCCCAAAGTGAATCCTCCAGTACCAAGCAAAATGGGCTATATCTCATTGTATCATTAGCCAAAGGGACCCCAAAGAAACCCCTAAACTTTTCAGGCTATTGAATGCCCTCCACAAACTGACGCTAAGGCCCTATCACTGCAGACTCCAAGGAAACCGCATCCTCCGGGTACAACATATGATGCACATGTGGTCTCACAGAGACTGCAGCAGCACGCACAGGACCTGCAGATGCTCAAGGCAGACGTGGGGTCCCGGCTCTGAGACAGGGAAGCGGACGCAGGCTCCTGTACCCAACCAAGAAACGATCTCCAATGGGTATCTGCTCACAAAGGAACAGTTAGTTTTCTCCCATGGAGTCTCACGGGTACATTAATCACACTTACGGAGCCCTACCCGGCAGTAGATGGCCAAGGCAATGCAAACGTATAGGTATTTTTGTAGATTTTTTTTTCCTACTGGCCTTTTGCTTGTGTGTTGTGGTTTCTGATGTTGTGATTTTACGGATTTTGGAGTGGTGTGTGTTTCTTGTGTTCTACTTTTTTATTTTATTGTTGTTGTTGTTACCAGTTTTTAAGAGAGAAAGAAAGTTCTTATGGTTGGGTACGTGATAGGGGAGGGGGAAGAGCCAGAGGACCTGAGAGAAGTTGTGGGAGGGGAAACTGTTATTAGAATATATAACACGAAAAAATTGCAGCAAAAATAAAGTTGACAATCATATACTGACTTTCTGTATTCATTGGCGTTTTGTGGTATTTTCTTGTTTGTCTGCTTGTAATTCATAATAACATGGAAAGGGGTTAAAGACTGCAGGTACCACTTTGTCCACCAGATGGCAGAGCAGCGCTACCATAACTTCCACCTTTGCGGTCTCTGCATTTGTCTTACATAAAACACCCAGATGGTCTTTCAAAACAAAACAAAACAAAACCTTTGATTTTCCCTAAGAATATTTTGAGCCAAAATATTTTACACCTTATCCTAAAAGTGATTTTCTACAGTAACTGTTTCGGGTAGGTTTTTAAACGATTATCATAGTATATCTTAATAGCACAAAGCCCTAACCCAGCTATTTAGAGGGACAGATAGACGTTGTGAAGAAAGAAGACATCTTGGAAGTCGTCACCACCGCTAGACCGAGACACACGCATGCGCACACAGGGCTCAGAATATGTGCAGACACACAAGGAGTGGCACGCCGCCTCAAGAGCAGCAACTGCTGGCTCGGCACTGCCACCCAGTGGCGCCAGGTCTTCATCTCCTGCTTGTGAAATTGGTCCAAGCATCCTCTGCCAGGACTTGATGCTTCCTAGTTCCTGTGTGTCACCAGCACTGACACAGAGTGTCCTTTGTGCCGCACGGAGTCCATTCCCCCGACCCCCAGATGTAGGGGTTGTCTGTGTCTAGTTCAAGGCCTCCTCTCGCCCCAATGATGAAGCTCTCCTGAAGCAATCCCGAGCAGCCTGGGGTAATCTCACCAGAGTGCGTACCAGTCACTAGTCCTCCAGCAGGAGAGTCCGTGTGGGAAAGCTTTGAAGAAGAAAGCTCCCATGGCTTCTCTAGGCGAGGGCGGCACAAGTTTCTAAGGGAGGACACAGTCACGCAGACTGGATGCTTGGAATTGGGTTTATGTGACAGTAAAAGGATACATGGACTCAGCGTATGAATCCCATCTGACAGAAGAGCAGAAAGGGTTCTCTTCCCTTAGTTATTCACAAAGAACGGGCTTCCGGCGCAGAAACAGCCCCAGGAGAGCCCTGCAATGCAGCAGATATTTTTGTCTCTCCCCACCCTCAGCGAAACGTCCAAGAGTGCTGTTCCCATCCTAGCACCCCACCGTCGTCTAGGGTATCCCAAGCCCTTCTGCTCAGAAGGGAAAGTATTCGCTAGCAAAATACACCTTTAGAGTTCTCCCCTTCTCTGTTTCCCTTCCCTTCTCCCCTCTCACTTCCTCCTGCATGTACCTTCCCTAACAACAGCCATTTTCTTCCTTCTTTCTCCAATGCGCACCTTGCATAGCTTTCTCGCTCTTTATTCTCGGAAATTAATCTAAACAGAAGCGAAAGGAAACCCAGCAACATCACTCTACTATGCCTTATGACGTGAACTTTCCTCCCATTTCAGTGACGCACAAACTTGCTCTATATTAAAAAATCACCAGGATGCCTGGTGTGACCGGAACTTAACTATAATCCCAGCGGGTGGGATGCTGGGGCTGAAAGATCAAATATGAGACCAGTATGGGCTAAAACCAGGATACGCTGTCTCAGAAAGACAAGAGCAGAGCTAAAGGGGGTTAAAACAAAAACAAATAAACCCAAAAAGGATTAGGTCAAAGCTGGGAAGCAGCTCCTCTGGCCAGGTTACCCAGCCGTCTAGGAATCGTTTTCCCACAGGACTCTTGGGATAGCCCCACCTCCATAGACAGGCATTGGCCAAAGGTCTATCATCCTACTGTCCCTCTATACACCAAATGATTTACTAACCTGTAACCTAAACTCACTCTAGATCAAAACACTGTCCAAATGTCTTCAAAAGCTGGCCTCACGCAGAAACATGGTTTCTCCTCTGAAAGCCCAGGCCAGTGTCCTGCTTTGCTTTCTGCCGCTGTGACAAACACCAAGAACAAAAGCAACTTGGGAAGGAAAGGGTTTTCCTTTAACTTACAGGTTACCGCCCATCACCAAGCAAAGCCAGGACAGAAGCTTCAGGTCCAACTGAAGCAGAAACCAAGGAAGGGCCGCTGCCCTGGCCTGACTCCGGGCTCATCTTCAACTGACTTTCCGATACAGTCCATACCTCTTACCCATCCTCCCCAAATCAGCCAGTGAAGGCACAAGAAGTTTGCTGGGGGAGTGAGAAAGGGGGGGGGGGGTCAAAGAATGAGAGGCTGTCTCGGAGTAGGGGCATGGGAAAGGCAGGCAGACAGACAAGAAACGGGCAGACAGGAGTGACAGCCAGGAAAGCAAGAGGAGTAAGAGAGAAGAAAGGCACTGACACTTTTAAGGGGTTCATTCGGCAACCGGTGATGATATAACTGCCTCGGTGGCGGCCCAGGCAGCTGCTGCCCTGGCGGGAACTAACACTCACAGCCTCAAAAGCGCAATCAGTCCCTACAGAAGACCACTGGCTCTGCTTGCCCTTAACTCTGCAGTGGACTGGCAGCACTATTCAAACGGACTCAATCCAGAATCTCCACCCGTTCACGTTCCCAATGGAACCCTTATCTTGCTTATCTTATCTTCCATCACTCTCACGACCAAATATAAATACAAATTTCTCTTATTCATATCTCTGTGGCATCCTCTTAGTCAGGCCACTGAGAAAAGTCTACTGTAGGCTTTTCCCTCATATAATCTGACCCACCTGTTAGACAAAAGTACTGTCTCAAAAAAAAAAAAAAACAATTCCAAGGCAACATATGAGCTTCAGCAGAGGTGCTCTTGGCATGTCTGATAAACGTCTAAATAAAAAATTCAATTTAATAAAGCAGGCTTTACTAGTCTTGACTTGTCTCCTTGATGAGACTTTACCTCTTCTTTGAAATTCCTTTTGATCCCCTCTCTATAGTGAGCTACAAAGGACCCTAATGACCCCTAAATGTTCTGCCTGGACTAGGAAAATAAAAGCCCACCCCAAACCAAGTCCTCCAGCTTCAGCCTTTCCTTTGAATGATTTTGATTTCTTATTCCACTCATGTCTCAACAACATCTTTCTCTATACTGACCAACCATCAAGACTGGAGAGATGGCTCAGTGGTTAAGAGGGCTGGAGAGATGGCTCAGTGGTTAAGGGCATTGACTGCTTTTCCAGAGGAGCTGGGTTCAATTCCCAGCATTCCATGGCAACTCACAACCATCTGTAACTCCCCAAGGCCCTCGAATGGCCTCTGTAGGCACCAGGCATGCATATGGTGCACAGATATTCAAGCAAAATGCCATACACAGAAAATAAATTTTATATATATATATATATATACACACACACCCTATTTTCTGCTTAGATATTACCAGATGCCTTAAGTCCTCAGAGTCTTCCTTCCATGTGGTGTTTCTCAACTTTTGGTTCACAAACCCTTTGGGGGGGGGGGCAAATCACCCTTTAACCAGAGTCTTATATCAGATGTCCTATTTGTCAGATATTTACACTACAATCCTTAACAGTAATGAAATCACCTTTATGAAGTAGCAACAAAATAATTTTATGGTTGGGGGGTCACCAAAATGTGAGGAACTGTATTATGGGCCAAAGCATCAGGAAGGTTGAGAACCACTGCCCTAAAGAGTCTCAGCATCTTCCAGATAATTCCAGACACCTGTATTATTGCCTTCATTAGTGCCCATATCCAAATTGCCCTTGACAACCAGCTGTATGCAGTAACCCTTTCGAGGCTCGTTCTACCGAAGAGAGATCCCTTTGGCTGATAATCCTGCTAATAGGACAAGAAATCACAGCAAGAGTGGGTTCTAGAGTAAGCAGAGTGAAACTGGTTTCTTATGCTTATACCTTATCAGCCAAATACATTAATGAGACTATATCGTAGCTCAGTGACCCTCAAGGCTTTCCAAGAGCAGCTGATTCTCTTGCTTCAGTAATACTCCAAAACCACCATGCCCTCGTCATGCTTGCGACCAACCCAATGGGCACCTGCCTGTTCCTGGAAGAGTGCTATATCCATGCAAAGATACTGTGAGATACAACTAAAAGATTAAGAAGGCAGGACACCTGGTTAAGTCCCTTGGAGGGATAGCTCTTGGACGCATTGGCTGTTTTTTCTGGTTACTAACACTCCTGAGTCTACTTACCAGCATAATTCTTCTCCATGTTAGTCCTTCCTTAACCTGCGGGCATACCTGGCATCTTCCAGATTGCAGACCATTTAATCCCAAGTGACACCATCTCAGGCTATCAACAGACGCCATCAGCATCAGCACCAAAGACCTCTTCACCTCTGTAGTTGTTTGAATGAGAAATGTCTCCGTGGGGTAATGTGTTTGAACACTTGGTCCCCAGATGGTGGCGCTGTTTGGGGAGGTTATGGAGGCAGGGCCTTGTGGAACTATCTCCCCAGCCCTATACCTAATTCCCAATCATCCACAGGCTGTATTCAGACAGCCCATCTTTAAAAAGACCACTGGCGCTGGGCAGTGGTGGCACATACCTTTAATCCCATCACTCGGGAGACAGAGGCAGGTGGAGTAAGACCAGCCTGGTCTACAGAATAAGTTCCAAGACAGTCAGGGTGTCTTAGTTCAGATTTCTATTGCTGTGACACCATGACAAAGGTAATTCTTATAAAGCAAGAAATTTAACTGGGGCTGCTTACATTTTCAGAGGTTTAGTCCATTATCGTCTTGGTGGGAAACATGACAACATGCAGGCAGACATGGTACTGAGAAAGAACTGAGAATTCTACATCTTGATCTGCAGGAAGCAGAAGCAATGATGTCACTAAGCATAGCTTGAGTATAGAGGACCTCAAAGTCAGCCCCCACAGTGACACACTTCCTCCAACAAGATCACACCTATTCCAACAAGGCCATACTTCCTAAGAGTGCCACTTGCTTTGGGGGACATTTTCTTTCAAACCACCATATTCCACTCCCTGGCCCCCATAGGCTTGTAGCCATATCAGAATGCAAAAAATGCATTCAGTCCACCCCCCAAAATTCCCATAGTCTAGAATAGTCTCAAACTTATTTAAAAGTCTAAAGTTCAGTCTTTTCTGAGATTGATGTAATCTCTTAACTGTAATCCCCTGAAGAATAAAAAGCAGATAGATCACATAATTTCAACAAAAAAATGGCACAGGATACACATTGCCATTTAAAAATGGAGTAAAAGAAGGAGATGAGGAAATGCTGGACTAAAGCAAGACCAAAAGTCAGCGGGGCAAACTCCAAACTCTTCGTTTCCGTGTCTGATGTCAAAGTCCTCTCAGCTTTGCTGACTGCAACACACTTCTTTCTCTTGGGCAGGTTCCACTCTCTCGTAGAAACTTTCCTCAGTCGGTATCCCATGGCTCTGGCATCTCCAACATCTCGGGGTCTCCAAAGAAATTCCAGGTTTCACCTTCACAGTTTCTACCATGGCCTTTCTAGGCCTCCAATCAGGGACACTCCTGACACATTTTGTGTGGCCTCCGCAGCTTTCCTTAGACTCAGAGGAAAATTCCATAGGTCCTTTCTTCTGTCCTTGACTCTAACGCCAGAACCAAGTGGTTGAAGCTGTCAAGTTCTTGCTGGGATTAGAACGTGGCTTCCTCATTCAGTTACATCTTCACCAGCTTTCTGTTTTCCATGGTTTCCTTCACTGCCTAAGCTTGGCTGTCCTGAAACTGAATCTGTAGACCAGGCTGCCCTCAAACTAAGAGATCTACCTGCCTCTGCCCGTAGAGTGCTAGAATTAAAGACATGCACCACACACCTGCCTCTAAGCTTTTCTTTTTCTTCCTTTTTTTTTTGATTTCATTGAGCTCTACATTTTTTTTTCTGCTTCCCTCCCTGCCTTTCCCCTCCCCTTCAACCCTCTCCTATGGTCCCCATGCTCCCAATTTACTCAGGAGATCTTGTCTTTTTCTACTTCCCATGTAGATTAGATCCATGTATGTCTCTCTTAGGGTCCTCATTATTGTTTAGGTTCTCTGAGATTGTGATTTGTAGGCTGGCTTTCTTTGCTTTATGTTTAAAACCCACTTATGAGTGAGAACATGTGATAATTGTCTTTCTGGGTCTGGGTTACCTCACTCAATATGTTTTCTAGCTCCATCCATTTTCCTGCAAAATTCAAGCTGTCATTATTTTTTTTCCTGCTTTGTAGTACTCCATTGTGTAAATGTACCACATTTTCCTTATCCATTCTTTGGTCAAGGGGCATTTAGATTGTTTCCAGGTTCTGGCTATGATAAGCAATTCTGCTATGAACAGGTCTAAGCTTTTCTTTAATACCTTTTCACAAGTTGAAAACTTAGCTGGGTGGGATCTTACCCTGAGGTCACCACACCCTTTATTTCATTTCTTAATCTATTTATATCCGTGAGCAGAGGACTTTGCTCTATTCACTTTCTGGTGCTCCTTTTCTCCTCAAATTGTGCATTTTGTATTTTTCATTGTTCATCTTGCTCCTTTTCATCATAAACCCTCATCAGAGTTAACACTAATAATCACATGACAGAGTCTATCCTAGGCTGTTTTGAAATTTCCTCTGCCAACAGAGTTAATCCAAATCTCTGCACATTAGCATCAGACAGACTCTTCAGACAGGGCAAAAAGCAGTCACGGTCTTCACCAAATATCACAAGGAGCATCTCTAGGCAACATACTAAAATTCTTCTCCTCTGAAAAGTCTTGAGCCAGGCCCCCACAGTTTAAATCACCCTCAGGACCACTGTCTGCCATGTTTCTGCTAGTATGGTCTGTTAAGCAGCACTTAAAGCATTCCACAGCCTTTCTAATCCAAACTCCCAAAGTTCAAATCCCTCCAAACAAAAGCCTCGCCAGGTCTATCACAGCAATACCCCAGTCTTAGTACAGGGCTACAGAGAGAAACTCTGTCTTGGGGGAGGAGGCAAAGACCACAAATTTTCTATTTAACAAGACCGGAGGGATGCCTGCCTACCTATCTAGATATGAACCACACATAGGTGGCTAATGAGAGAAGATCAAGTAACGTCTTTTCACTATTATAAAAGAACTTCCATTCCTGGAAGGCGAGAGGTCCTCTTAAAATTTACCTTCCACATTTTTGTCTTTGCTGCAACAAACTTTCTTTACTCAAACTTTTTTTTTTGTATCAGTTCTACATGCTTCATACATACATACACACCTTAAAATTACTAAATCGGGCTGGGTGATGGTGGTACATGCCTTTAATCCCAGCACTCGAGAGGCAGAGGTAGACAGGCCTCTGAGAGTCCAAGGCCATCCTGATCTACAGAACTAGTTCAAGACATCTAGAACTGTTACACAGAAAAAACCCTGTCTCAAAAAAAAAAAATTGCTAAGTCATTCCTGGCAGGGAGCTAACATTATTATTATTACTACATGAATACTAATTATTGCCAACAGTGCTTGCAACGATGATTTATGTTGCTGCCCACAAACAAATAAATAGTACTGAATTCTGGACCCCACCCCCTTTGCTTCACCGCCCTTATCTCTACCACCCTCCTGGGGTCTCTGAGTGAACTTCCTGATGATGATACGTCCAGATTTTTGCTGGGAAGTGGTGCAGTAGCTTGATGCCTAGGTGGTCCCTGAGTTTGGCCACTGAAATAGTAACCTTCTGTTTTCAATCACCAATCAACTGCCCAGAAGGAAGAATCCTCCTCAGGAGTTGTCCCTAAGTTTCAAAAGCCTGATGCATAGGAAGATACTGGGTCACAAGCCAAAGCCAGAACACCCAGCCCTGACTCTCCACTGACAGGCAGTGTGGTCTTGGCTAGCCACAGCAGTATCTCATCTACGAAAAAGAGAGAGAGATCTTGGGCTGGATTATCTCAGAGGACCCTTCTGGCTCTCAGATTCATGGATTTCATACTCTGACTCAGAGAACAGCTGTGCAACTAGCTCCAGAGCCAGGCCAACTCCAAAAGGCACAACTCTCTGGAGCATCATAACCTTAACCCAAGAAACTTCCTGAAGTGGAATCAGAGAGGTAGCGCAGTTATGGAGAAAACAAACGTTCAGATTTTCCAAGACTTCCGTTCCCAACCATCCAGTTTCACGGACCTCAAAAATACTTGTCCACTGTAAACCCTGATAATTAGACAAGAAAAACCAGACTACCAGCAAACCTCTTCAGACTTATACCAGCCCCTGGGATTCCCCCACTCATCTCTGACTTCTGTGGAGCAGTGTGCACATGTCGCCTTTGGTTGGAGTCTGGCGGAGTGAAAGACCATGCATTTTGTCTGAAAACACTGCAGCTTTGTGGATCCCTGTCACACACAGAACCTTCATGTGTAGACGGGGGGGGGGGGGGAATACTTTCTTACTCCTTCAAAATAGAGAGGATGAACTTTATCCTGCTTCACAAAAATATTTAATCTCATATCCAGGTTAAATATTTTAATAATAAATATTTAATAAACCAACCAATTACTCCCTGACAGATTCAACTCTAGTCTTCCAGCTTAATTTCTTGTTCATGTTTAGTTCAGAACAAGGTCGGATTCGGTCCTGAAGAAAATAAGCTGTCATTTGATTTAGAGTCTCTGAGTGACAGGTATGAAAATGGCTAGCTAGGATGAGCTAATGACCAAATATTGGCTCGTGACTGTGATCTGTGCTTCCAGATGAGAGCAAAAGGTTCAGAATCTCACTTGGACGCAGGGAGCAGGCTCAGTGCACCAATGACCCCCCCAGGTCCAGGGACACCTCCATGAACCTCTAACACTTTATTATTCAACATAGCTATGGCTAAGAAAAATCTGGCAGAAGTAGTGTTAGAAGCAATAGTCCTTCAGATTGACTCAAAGTGGAAATGGTTTATTTGTGTGTGTGTGTGTGTGTGTGTGTGTGTGTGTGTGTGTGTGTGAGAGAGAGAGAGAGAGA
>NC_022012.1:34956245-34979435 GCF_000317375.1 Microtus ochrogaster | reverse complement strand
AGAGAGAGAGAGAGAGAGAGAGAGAGAGAGAGAGAGAGTGTTTTGCTGGTGCCTGCATGTGAGTATAAGAGATTGACAATAGGTGTCTTCCTCAGTCTTTTTTTCTTTCTTACAGTATGGCTAGGAAGCTGGCCAGGAACCCCAGGGATCCCTGTTTCTGTCCTCCTCTTTGGCACTGGGGCGAGAGACAGAAAGACTGAGAGAGAGAGAGAGAGAGAGAGAGAGAGAGAGAGAGAGAGAGAGAGAGAGAGAGAGAGAGAGAGAGAGAGCTCTCTACACCTGCCTTTTTTACGTATATTCTTGGGGACCAAACTCAGGTTTCCATGCTTTTGGGGCAAGCACTTGACCATCTGAGTCTTCTCCCTTGCCCAGTCATTGTCTATAGCCACGTGGTCCAGTAGCATAGGTCACATGATAGCAGGTTCAAATGCATGTGCATCTTCACAGTGACCTCCTGGTCGGTGTCCATGCGAAGCTAAGCCTGAGAAGCACTGCTCTGAACTCCCTTCATTCTCGAGGGTGCAACTTCCTGTTCATACACGTGGATGAGAGATTCGTGCAAGTGAGGGAAGAAACATAAACTCTCAACCTCTTAGACACCCAGTGTACACATCAGCAAAAGCCTCAGTGACAACCACAGTGCGCCCTGCGAGCTGCCTGCCACCACTTAGAAAGGCGCTGGTTCTCATTTTGTGGGCAGGATCCTGAACTCCCAGGCTTCCTCACTTTCCTGAACTTAAACATTAAGGTGAGGAACACAGAGTCTAAAGTTGGTGACTTTGAGCCTCCCCTTCACTGCCTGGATCACAGCCCAGAGGAAGCTGCTTTCTCCCTCGGAAACTCCTGCTGCCATTTTTGTGTTTCTCTCTCACTTCTCTCTTTTTCTTCCTTCTCAATTTGTTCTCCCATCCCCAACTCTCTGCCTCTGTCTGCCTCTGTCTCTCTTTCTGTCTCTCTGTGTGTATGTCTGTCTGTCTCTGTCTCTCTGTCTCTGTCTTTGTCTCTGTGTGTGTTTCTCTCTCTGTCTCTGTCTCTGTGTGTGTGTTTCTGTCTCTCTGTCTCTCTCTTTCAACCAAATCATGCTTTCAAAGTTAAAGAAAGGCAAAAGAGGATCCTCTTCAGATCCAGGCCCAGGTGAGATGCTTCTGGCAAAGAGATCTGGATTAATTACCACTCTAATCCCTCATCCCAGGGAAAGCTCAGTAAACCTGAAAGTTTCCTGCAGGCAAACACCTGTGCGGCCTGGCAGTGGCCCAAGGCTCTAAGTTAGAGAGCAACAGCAAGAGCTTGGAAAGGCACCCACTCTTGGCTTCCGTGCAGGTGTTCAGGATGGTGGGGAGTTAATTGAGTACCAGGTGGAAACTCAAAGGGTGGAGGGAACAAAGCAAACAGGGCAGAAACTGATGGTCAAAACCTAATTTTAAACAGTCACTACTCCGTGTGGATCTCCAAAAGGTCAGTTGCATTAGAACTGAATGAAATATCGTCATTTAAAACAGCAACGTCTGCAGCTTCCAAGTGCCCAGCCCTGGGCTGGAGAACATCACAAGCTTCATCTGCAGAAGGGTGCTGGAGGGTTCTCAGGAGAATGTTTGCTGAAAGAAGGCAGAAGCCAAGCTCACCTTACCCTGAGCCACTGCTTAAGGACACACAGATGGCGCTCAGCTGAGCCAGAATTCTCTGGCATGGAACTGACTGTGTACTAACCTACTCCGCTGTGCTTTCATTCTCTATCTGGCTGCTTCCCCTGCGAGCAAGAGGCCTATTGTGCAGGGTGTTGGTCATCCGCATCTTCACTGTGGTCCCTCCAGAACTAGCAAAATAAGAAAAATCTAGAACCATGTGGGGGCAAGAACTGGCTATGTTAGGGATCAGAAACTTCCACTTTTTAAAACCCAAATCTACCCCTGTTTGTCAATAAAGGTTCACAAGCACACAGCAACCAGTACACATGTCAGCCAAGGCCCCTTTGTGCTAAAACTATAGAATGGAGTGTGGTAGAGCCCCATGCTCCCACATTATCGATAAGGCATCTGTTTCAAGACCTCACCTGAGTCCTAACCCTGAGAATACTATATATGCTATGGTTTTATTCCTCTCAGTACATACCTATGGCAATGACTCATTTATAAATCAGTCACCTAAGGAGGCCAAAATTAGTTACTAGTAATAAAAAGGAATAACAGTAATAATATATTTTATATAAATAAAAGCAATCATAACTATAACAAAGGTTATGAAGGTATGGACTTCCTCTTTAAGAAGCTAAGTAAACAGTAACAATTTCGGGCTACAGTTAACTGCAGGTGACTAGCTGAAGGAAGTGTAAGCAGGCAGAGAAACGATAGTAGCTGTAGCAGAGAGCGTGCGCCATGTACACTGTCTGGCCCTGTGCTGAAGACATCTGCTGGAGAAACAATAAATAAACTGTGTCATTTATTCCAGATAAACAACCGCGGAGTGTTCCCTGGATCATTACTCCGTGCTGCCCAAGAAACTGGGGGGTATTTTACATGGAACAGAAAATGCAAGGGCAAGACTTCACCTAGAAAGGGGGTTGTTTTCAGGTTACTGGGTGGAAATTTGGGGGAGTTGTGGTTTTGGCCTGGGACTAGTAAGCTATCTGTTCTTCAAATAGCCAGGTCCTTCCAACACATGGATGATATCTGTGTTTGTTCACAATTCCTGTGATTGTGACATCGTGAATTTCATTATGACTCAGGAGATACAGAAACTTCGCCTTCCTCATGCCCTGTTTCCAAAGTTTCTAGGTTAAGTTTGTGTTTCTCTCCCACTCTTCTCAGTCCACCCCACCCCGCCATAAGTAAAGGGACAAGTAAGTCATTAGGGAAGGGCTGGGCAAATGGCTCAACAGCTAAGAGCCCTGCCGCTTTTTCAAGAAACAAGAATTGGATTACCTATATCAGGTGACACAGCCACCTGAAACCCCAACTCCAGGGAATCCAATGACCTTCTCTGACCTCTGCAGGTACCCACATATAATGCATGTACACAGACACACATGCTCCTAAATAAAAAAAGTTTCTCTGTGAAACAGTCCTAGCTGTTCTGGAATTAGTTCTTGTAGACCAGGCTGGCCTTAAACTCCCAGAGATCTGCCTACCTCTGCCTCTGAGTACTGAGATTAAAGGTGTGCACCACCACTGTCTGGCTAAAGTAAATCCTTTTTAAAGTCAGTAAAAAAAAAACCCATCACATTTAGGCTAAGTCCCAGGTCACTGAGGTCCAACCTGTGGTAAAGAGACATTCACACTCTTGTTTTTCAAATTCAGAAATAAAAATGTACTGGACAGCTGGGCAGTGGTGTCACACTTCTTCAGTCACAGCATTGGGGAGGCAGAGGCAGGCAGATCTCTGAGTTCCAGGCCAGCCTGGTTTACAGAGGGAGTTCCTCAGATGCATAGTAAGTTTGAAGCTAGCCTGGGCTACATGAGACTCTCAAAACAAAAAAAACTAACTAAAAAAGAAGAATCATTTTTTAAAGCCAAAAGGACATAGCTGCTATTAAAAATAAGATTAATTTATTTATTCAACAAATATTCATTGTGTGTCATTCTGTACAGGACCTGAAGCCATGGACTTCTGCCTCCAGGTCTAGAAACAGAGAAGAGGCAGGAATCCCAAGCATGTGGGATAATGAGGACTTAAGAACTCTGGTTACTCTTTCAAAAGACAGGAGTGAATGTAATGCTCTGTCCCTTTAAGAGACAAGCCATGCCCACTCCCTTCCTATTCACCAAAGCAAGCTGATCTTCAGCTTCCAGCCCAAGTCCCTTATTTTTCTATCTCTCCCCCAAAGAGGCAGCATCTGCCTTGTTCCATTCTCCTCCCTTCTCCCTTTCCCCCTTCTCTCTGTCTCTGTTTCTCTCTGCTCTTCCCCCTTCTTCCTTTACCCTCTCTCCCCTTCCCTTCCATAACCCACTAAATAAATATCCAACCTCACTCTGCATGACATGCCTATCCATGTCTCTATCTCTCGTGTGGCTCCCTGCCTGGGATCAGCCACCTTCAGAGACCTGCTGCATGGTCTCATAGCATGCCCATCTGTCTGTCTCTCCAGGAGGGACTGGCTGCCCCATCGAGGTCTTTCACCCACCACACAGCTCCCTGCTTGGTACACATGGCCTGCTGCAGCCACTTGGGGAGCTGTCTGGGACTGGCTCCCTGCCTGGGACTGGCTGCTCTCGGGGCCGCTGCCCACTTGGGAACTGCAGCATTTCTGCCACTGCAGCCACTCGGGGATCCACAGCATGTTATTTTTACCATTACAGTGAGGGTAGAAACAGCCATGATAAGCTAAATAGAAACAGACTACTCAAACAAAGTTCTTTACTTCCAACCATTATCACCTGCCAGAGTAGGACTCAGCCATTGATAAGTTTGATGGAGGCCTGAGTCTCAGTAGTTTATCCTGAAACAATACCTGGTTGCAGGAAGAAGCACAAACTGATATTACCTGAGCACAACTCAAGAACAGACCATCCAAAGGAAATGCCTAACATTCCAACCACTGTAGATAGGACCACCTGCCAGAACACACTCAGCAGGATACTCCTAGACAAATGTCAGCTGATCAGGGGTTCTAAACCTTAGAAACCCCTCACCCCCACCTTTACTACTATAAAAACCCAACTCTAACTGAGCTCGGGGCTTTCCATTTATTCCAATACATTGGACATGCTGAGAGACTGAGTTTGCAAACTTGCATAAAATAAAGGTTCTTTGCTTTTACATATGGGACTTGGTCTCCTTTTTGGTTTTGGGGGGGGGGACTTCACAAATCTGGGCATAACAGTTCTCAGCACCCACATCAATCAACAGGACTGCCTGCAACCCCCAATCCAGTGCCCTTTCATGGCCTCTGGAGGCAGCCAGGGACACATACACAGATACATGCATGCACCACAGCCAGGCCCAGCAGGTCAAGGGGCCTGAAATGCTGGAAATGCCACCTAGGACTACAGCTAACATGGAAGGCACCCGAAGAAAAGTCAGATAAGCCAAAAGAGAGGCTGAGGTTAAGGGGAGCTAAGGGAGCCAGTCACAGAGGCAGTATGAGATGACCATCAGCAGAGAAGGGGGCATCCCTATCTAGATACCTGCCCAGTCAAGCCATGCTCTGGTCCTCCTTCAGTCCAACCATATGGAATGTGAAGTCAGTCTCCAAACACTAGCTTTTGCTGACTATTTTCCAAAGAATGTGAGTAAACTTTATTGCCTAGGAATGAGGAGCCAAGAAAGTCAATCCCAATAAAATATTAAAAAGTGGAAAAATCTCAAAGCAATTAGGGGTGGAGGTAGGATCAGAAACTGAATTTAGAGCCTCAGGCATGCCAGGCAAACACTCTGCCACTGAGCTATATACCCCCAGATCAACAGTATTTATAGAATACCTAAATCTTCAAAAAGACAATGGGAAAAGTAACTATATTTTAAAAAGCAAGCAAAAATTATTAAGCAAGCATAAATGAAGCATGTTCCTTTGTAAGGTGTTGTGTTCCTCCTCCCCAACTCCCACACACTTCCTGAAAATTCTGACTCAGGACGATCCCTGAGAGACTGAGACTGGCCAGACCTAGCACACCTTATAGTAGTGAGTTGTGAGAAAATATGAAGAGCCAAAAAGAGGAAAACCTGGAAGAGACAAAAATGGAAAAGACAAGGAGGAAGGAAGCATGTGTGGGAAGTTTATGAGGGTTAGAAGACACCATGACCCATGGGTATCTTCATATGGACGAGAAATGGGGACAAAATGCTTTTCTCTTTAAACTATCTTAAAACTGGTGCAGAGATTTGGGCTGTATTGTCAGTACTCAGGAGGCAGAGACAAGAGGGTCACTCCAAGTTCAAACCCAGCCTACTTTCCCTAGGAAGTCTCTGGTTAGCCAGAGCTACACAGATATACCTTTTCTCAAAAATAACTAAAAGAATCATGCCTGTGGTCCCAACACTCAAGAGGTGGAGGCAGAAGGGTGAGGTATTCAAGTCTACAATGTAAGATATCTCCTGTTTTGCATTATGAGATCAACACATCCTTGAAATACACTGGCTGATTTAATTCAGAAGTTATTTCTATTATCCAATGTCACTCTGCAGCCATTGTTCCTTTCTCATTAGTGTTAAGAAAATTCAAGGTTAATAAAGAATTATGCAATCTATTTCTGGGGGTACTTCTCATATCTTTCTATTTGTTTATACTTTATAGTTCCATTTGATCTTTCTATAACTCCCTGACCTGTATGATTATGTGGTATACCTGTAATATGATTTATATTATAACAAGCAAAAACTGTTTCATTTTCTTAGAGATATATGCTAGACCATTGTCTGTCTTTATATGTGCAGGTATACCCATAATAGCCATAATTTCTAGTAAATGTGTGATTACTGAATTAGCCTTTTCCAAACTCAAAGCATCGCCCATTAAAAACCTGAATAAGTATCAGTGGTGTGGTATACACATTTTAATTTTCCAAATTCTACAAAGTAGAACACATCCATCTGCCAGACTTCATTTATTTGAGTACCCTTTGGGTTACTTCCTGAAGGTAGTGGTGTTTGGTTATATAAAGAATATGTAGGACTTCTTCTTATAATCTCCTTGGCTTGTTGTCATGTAATAGATAAGTCCTTTTTTAAACCTTTACTATTAACATTATGTTTTTTTATGAGATTCTGAGGTCTTCAACACATTTCCAATCAATAATCAATTTCTGCATTACCTTGTGCTAGAGGACCTGGCAGACCCGCATGGGATTGGATGTGTGTTAGGTATATGGGATGAAGTCTATTCCTGATCTTGAACATAAATAAATAATAAAGTCAATTCTGTATCATCTGATATGAATTCAGTGGTTTCAATATGCAAAGCAACTCTTTCTGCATATTGTGAATTGGTAACTATGTTAAGTAGTTCTTTAAAATCTCTTAGTACCATGAGAATAGCATATAATTCTGACTCTCAGATGGAGCCATAAGGCCTTTGTTCCACTTTACTCAAATTTTCTGATTTGTAACCTGCTTTTCCTGATTTATTTGCATCATTAAAGAATATAGGATCTCCAGTTATTGGTGTGTATAATACAGTGTGAAGAAGGATCCAATTAGTTTTCTTTATAAGCCAAATTCTCTATCATTTGGGGTAGCTGTTGTTAATCTCTCCCAAAAATTACTACAAGCTCTTTTTCAGGGTTCATTTTCTTTCCATAACTTTTTAAAAATTTTATCAGTAGCAAAAGATACTATAATTCCTGCTGGGTCTATTTCTGTTAATTGGTAAAGTCTCTATTTTCCTCTTATAATTAATTCAGACAGCATTTCCACATAGGATTTTAATTTTTTACTCTGTGTGATTAAAAGATCCATTCTAAGATAATATCTTTCCTCTGCATTAAAATTCCTGTAGGACAATATTCGAAGGATAATATGACCAGAATGCAGTTGAGATTTCAATCCACACAATCCATATGAGTCTCCTGTAATTTCTCTTCAATCAGCATCAATTCTCTCTCACCTTCAACTGATAATTCCCTGGGACTATCTAAGTCTTTGTTACCATCCAAGATTTTGTTCAAATGAATTATTTGATCAGGTGTTATCCTAAAGGTGGGCAGTAGATTAGAAATGTCTCCTAGCAAACATTGGAAGTCATTAAGAGTCTGCAATATATCTCCCCTAGTTTGCACATTTTGTGTTCTAATTTTCTGTAAACCTACTTTATAACCTAGATGACTGATAGATTCTCCTCTTTATATTTTTTTCAGAAAGAATTCATAATCCCTAACAAGGCAAAAACTTTCTTTGCTTCTTCAAACATCCTTTCTAAAGTATTTATATTTGAATTAGATAGCAAAATGTTGTCCATGTAATGATAAACTATAGATTCAGAAAATTGATTGCATATTATTTCCAATGGCTGACTAACAAAATATTGGCACAGGTTGGGGATATTTTACATTCCCTGTGGAAGACTCTTCCATTGATATATTTAGTAGGCTGAGAATTACTATATGTAGGCACTGTGAAGGCAATTTATTTCTCTGTCTTTTTCTTGCAAAGGTATAGTGAGGAAACAATCTTTTAAATCAATGACTATGAGAGGCCAACCTTTAGGTAATAGGAAAGGCAAAGGAATTCCAGATTGTAGAGGGCCCATTGGTTGAATCACCTTATTAACAGCTCTTAGATCTGTTACCGTCCTCCATTTTTCCAGATTTCTTCTTAACAACAAAATACAGGAGAATTCCAAGGGCTGATTGATTCTCAATATATTGAGAATCTAGTTGCTCCTAAACAAATTGTTCTAAATCCTGAAGTTTCTCTATTGTTAAAGGCCATTGTTTAACCCATATAGGTTTCTTAGTTAACCATTTTAAAGATAGGGCTATTGGAACCTCTAAAAGTTTGCTAGTTGTTTTTTCACAGCCTGAATGGTTGGTGACTATTTTTTATGTTATCTTATAATATCCTTCCCAGAAATATGAGTTAGTTTATGTACCATTTCTGAGACTGCAGGAATGTTTATCTGGATATTCCATTGTTACAACAGATCACAACCCCATAGATCCACTGCTATATTAGTCACATATGGCTTCAGCCTTCTCTGTCCTTCTGGCCCTATGCATCCAATCCATCTCATGTTTTGTTTTACCTGAGATAGGGTTCCTGTTCCTAGGAATTGAACATCTGCATCCTGCAGAGGCCAATTTAGATGTCAAGATGCTAGAGTAATAATAGTCACATTCACACCCATGTCCAATAGTCATTCAGTTATTATGTTATTTTAACACTGTCTTTTTTCAAATCTAAATCTCTTGACCTGTAAGTATTTCTAATGATTTCATCAAATCAATTAATTTCTGGTTCTCATTCTGCACATGTGGCTCCAAGGTTTTACATTTTTGCATTAGTGATATCTTTTCATCCTTAGATATTATTTGGATGGTGTGTAGATTACTTCCTGGAGGGATGTTCTATCTGCTAGCTTATCAATAACTTTTTAACAAGTTTTGGTTGTCAATTACAACAGTATGAATCCTTTCTGATAACTTCTCATTACCAGTCTATAAAGACCATATTATTTCTAAAAGTCTCTCATTTTGACTCTGTTATCAAACCATTTCTTTAAGGATATAATATGAAGAACAAAACTAGTAGCCACCATGGCCACAAAAATGTATGTATCAGGTAGGTCATATAGCTCTGCAGAAATCCATCCATAGTAGAAACAAAAAGGTTGTTAAATTCCAGGATGGTGATATTGTCTGCAATTATCTTGGGTTGGTTTACAATTTTCAAATTTATATATTTGTTTATTTATTAATCAAATTAATTTACCTCCATTATAATTTTCAGAAAATTATTGTAGGTATAATAATCTTGATTGGCCAGCAGTAAGGCAGGTTCTAGATCAGTATCTGAATTACCTGAGACTTAGCCAAATTACTAACAAATTTGGCAGCACATCAGCATATGGTGTGTCAAGGAACCCAGAGTTTGCAGGCAGTCACAAGCCGCAAAGCTTGTGGCTGGTCAGAGTGGGCCAGTGGCACTTGTGGATCCAAACTGGGAATGCAAATCTGTGTTCCAGGCGCAGGGTTAGAACTTCCAGGGTCAGAACTCAGCCTGACAGCAGCTGAACCTCAGAAGCAGATCCTAGCTTGGGTAGCAGCAGTGTGCCACAAGGGCCTTTGGCCAGAGAAGTCACCAAGGAGTTGTGGCATGAAGCCATGGGCTGCAACAGGTAACTCAGATACATAGTAGGGCCATGCAGTTAAACCAAACCACGTAGGCGCGGCCTGGTGGAAATTTCTAAGTCATGCAGCAGGCCAACTGAGCCAAACCGTGTGCACAGATGTGCAGGAGAGCTAGCTTAGCTGCATGGAATGGGAGAAGGCCAGGATAATGGCTTGGGCTCAGGCCACATTGGATGCCAATTTGTAGTCATACAAAAGAGTTCCACAATAGTCTGGAATGAAGTATAACAAAGGTTTGTATATTTGGGGATAAACTTACAGTAAGCATAGCAATCTGGTCCTCTGTGTATGCTGGGAATTGGAACCGAATCCAGCAAGAAAAGAGACCTACCCATGTTTTTCCTCTGCATTTACAGTACATGAGACCATGTCCAAGTGGGCCAGTATCTTAAAGACTATTGGCTGAAGGAGTTCTTACAACACGTATTACTGATGTATGTATTCATTTGTTCATTCATCCATTCATTCAATTATTTTTCAATACTAGAAACCAAACCCAAAACTTCATGCCATAACTTCATGTCCTTACTTCTGAGTGAGAGCTCCAGCCAGACTTTTAACTTACTTGGTAGGAACCTTCTCAAATATATGAAATATGATCCTGTTATTACACCAGTTAAGTAAGACTTTAAGCTCTCCTCTTGACTGGGGATGGTTTGGAAGCACTGCCTCTTTGACTGTTGGGAACTGTGCCTTGTTGCATTGTTCTGTGCTGTCTCTGAGGACACAGTAGGGTCAACTTTCACTTCCACCTCTTCTGTTATTCTTCTAGGGCAGGACACTGCAGCGAAGTTAGCACTTGAGTGACAGGAAAGCCCTGGAGAGACTGTGCCTGAAGGTGGTTCCATTCTCTACAGCAAAGAGCAAGAGACATAGGTGTACCTTGTTTTATTATACTTTTGTCTAGTTCTGTTTTCCACTCAAAATCTTACTCTGTAGTCCAGGCTAGCCTGGGACACGTGATTCTCATGTCTCAGCCTCCCGGTTCTGAGGAGGCTGGTGTGTTTCTCCATGTCTGGCTTCTCTTCATGGTATTTTGCACATTCTGTATTTCTTACAAAATGAAGGTGTCTGTCAACCCTGCATGAAGCAAGTTCACAAACACCATTTTTCCTATAGATCACATGATCATTAACACTTTTCAACAGTGAAGTATCTTTTAATTAATTAATATATTGTATGGGTATATATACTGCTTACTTCAGATAAAAATCTACAGACCTGGTATCATAACAGACCTGGTACCATAGTGGACTAGAGAGTGAAGCTCTACCAAAAAAGAAAGAAAGAGAGAAAGAAAGAAAGAAAGAAAGAAAGAAAGAAAGAAAGAAAGAAAGAAAGAAAGAAAGGAAAAAAGGAAGAAAGAAAGGAAAAACCACAAACACAGAGGGCAAGAAACCAGAGGGGAAAACACTCTTTTTAAAAATTAAATAGTGTGAAATATAACTTGTGTGGGGGGTGCTTTTTTAAATTAGTATGAAATATAACTGTGCCTGGTGTGTGTGTGTGTGTGTGTGTGTGTGTGTGTGTGTGTGTGTGTGTGTAGGGGGTGGTAATGTGTGTGTGTGGTATGGTGTGTGTGAATGTGTATGTAGTATAGTGGCATTTCATTTATATTTAATAAATAAAATTTGCTTGAGGATCAGGAAAGTAAAACAGCCACATTGGCCAGCCTTACAAACCAAGAAGCAATGACACACACCTTTAATCCCAGTAGCCACACTGTCTTACCTTAGAAACCAGGCGGTAGTGATGCATGCCCTTAATCCCAAAACTAGAGAGGATTATAAAATGGGAAGAGACGGCTATCAGCCTCAATCTCATTCTGAGGTCTCCTAGAGGCAGGATCACTATTTTCAGACTGAGGTCCAGGTAAGAGCCAGTGGCTGACTGCTTTGTTTTCTGGTCTTCAGGTTCAATCCTAATATCTGTCTCTGAGGTTTTATTAATCATGCTTTAGTGTAGTGTAGTGTGTGTGTGTGTGTGTGTGTGTGTGTGTGTGTGTGTGTGTGTGTAGTATGGTATATGTGTGTGGTATGGTGTCTTGTGTGTGGTATGGTATGTGTGTGTGTCTGTAGTATGGTATTGTGAGGGGTATGGTCTCTGTGTGTGTGGTATGGTGTCTGTGTGTGTGATATGGTGTCTTTGTGTGTATGTATGTGTGTATGTGGTGTGTGCACATGCCTGTGCTAACATGCTACAGTACAGTGGAAGTGCAGGCACAGACAAATTCAGCTTTCCAGAACTGGTTCTGTACTTACACCTTAGGGTCTAGCTACTGAATTCAGGTCATAAAGTTTGCATGGTAAGTGCCTTTACCCTCTGAGTGTCTCACTGGCCCAGAATATATTTTTTTTAAAAAAAAAATAGATTAATTTAGTGTGTGTTCACCATGTGTGTGCAGGCACCTGAAGAGAACAGGAGAGGGCAATGGATCACCTTAGAGATAGCATTACAGGTTGTTGTGAAATGAAGCCTCAGTACTGCTGAGATATTCCTGGGCAAGCTTTCTGTTTGTTTGGCTTCAATGGTGCTGGGGATGGAGCCAAGGGCCCGCATGTGCTAGGCAAGCACTGAATCATTGAGTTGTATCTCCGGCCTTGTACATAAAATCTATATTTGGGTCTAGTTTACTTCAATTTATTTTGAGTTCACATATGCACTACAAACAGATGATAGAAATCAAAATATAAGTAGTTTCTGTTGAGTATGAGACCAAGGTTTCAAGGATACTAAGAGCTTCTGCACTGAACCACATCCCCAGCATGAAGGAAGCCTATTATCTCTGCTGAGGAGCAAAAGCAGGACAAGGATTTGCAGACAGGTAAGAAGGTCATGGACAGTGCTGGAACCCTCCATCCCCTGGCCTCTTCTGTTAGGTGGATGCTTCTTCCTGAACCTTCTACCTTCACCTGAAGGGATGCAAGGGTGTGGCACCTGGAGCCACAGCATCTTGCCTAGGGAAAGGACTGGTCAAGGTCTGCTTGCTGTGTTGGACTATCACAAACTGGGAGGGAATTTAGTCTAATCCATCCCACCCCACTCTTTTAGATGTGGGTGGTCACTGCACATATATACAGCACTTACAATAGGGTCTGGCTCTGTGACTACACATATATGTGGCCATTAATTCCTGAGTGGAGAAAGAGGAAACAAAGCTGGCAAGCCCACAGGACTCGCTAGGCTCGGGAAGAAATGAAGTGACGACAGTTTTTAAAGAACATATTTGGGGGCGGGAGGGATGGCTCAGCATTCAAGAGCACTGGCTGCTCTTCCAGAGGACCCAGGTTCAATTCCCAGCACCCATATGGCAGCTCACAGGCATCTATAACTCCAGTTCCAGGGGAAATGGCACCTTCTTCTGGCATGCACATAAAATTTAGACTTACCTCTCTATATACTCATCTTTATACACACACACACACAAATTTCTGAGAGTTCCCAGACAACAAAACCAGGCCCTCCATTTGTGAATGGAAAATGTAAGGCATAACAAAATAAAGAATAGTGAAGGAGTGTGGAGGAGAGGTTGAAGGCGATGTGTGACACTCCGGCTGCTGTTAACAACCAAGCAGACAACATGGGGCTTTTGCTACTGTGTCCATTCTCAAAGACCTCGAAAGAACAGTAATCAACTTCATAAGGGAAAATAAAAAAAGAACAGGCTAGCCAAAACAATCCTGTACAAGAAAGCTTATGCTGGAGAGGACTGGAGTAGGGAAGCATTCTTCCACCGCTGGCAGGAGTGCAAACTTGTACTGCCACTTTGGCAGTTTCTCAGAAAATTTGGAATCAATCTATCCCAAGACCCAACAACACCATTCCAGGGCATATACCCAAAGGATATACATTCATACCACAAGGACAATTGCTCAACTAAGTTTATAGCAGCATTATTCATAATAGCCCATACCTGGAAACAACCTAGATGCCCCTCAACCAAAGAACTGATAAATAAAAGGTAGTACATTTATACATTACTCAACAGCAAAAACCAATGACATCTTGAAATTTGCAGTCAGATGGATGGAACTAGAAAAAAAAAATCCTGAGTGAGGTAACCCAGACTCAAAAAGACAAACATGGTATGCACTCACTCATAAGTTGATATTAGGTATAAAGAAAAGGATAACCAGGCTACAATCACACAACCCCTGAGAAGCTAGCTAACAAGGAAGAATCTAAGAGGGACAGGCATAAATGCCCCTGGGAAGGGGAAATAAATAAGATCTGAGTAGATTGGGAACATGGTTGGGGAGAGGGAAAGAATGAGTAAAGGGGAGGGGAGAAGGAGGAGAACATTAGGGAATGGGATGGTTGAGCTGGGGAGGAACAGAGAGGGAGGAAAGAGATATCTTGATAGAGGGAGCCATTATGAGGTTAGGGAGAAATCTAGTGCCAGGGAAACTCCCAGGAATCCACCAGGATGACCCCAGCTAAGACGCCAAGCAATAATGGAGAGTGTGCCTGAACTGGCCTTCCCCTGTAATCAGATTGATGACCACCCTAATTATCATCATAGAACCTTCATCCAGTAACTAATGGAAGCAGATACAGAAATCCACAGCTAAGCACTGGGCCAAGCTCTCAGAGTCCAGTCGACGAGAGGGAGGAGGGATTATATGAACGAAGGGGTCAAGATCACGATGGGGAAACCCACAGACACAACTGACCTGAGTTGGGGAACCTTCATAGGACCGAACTAGGCCTTCTGAATATGGCTGAGAGTTCTGTGGCTTGGGCAGTCTGTGGGGCCACTGGTAATGGGTCCAGGATTTATTTCTAGAGCACGAACTGGTTTTTTGGAGTCTGTTCCCTATGGAGGAATATCTTGCTCAGCCTCAATATGAGGGTGAGGGTCTTTGTCTTGCCTCAACTTGATATGCTGGGCTTTGTTGACTCCCCATGGGAGGCCTAACCCTTTCTGAAGAGTGGATGGAGGGTTGGGTGGGGTGAAGGTGGGAGAAGAGAGGGAGGTGAGGAGGAAGGGGGAACTGTAGTTGGTATGTAAAATGAAAAAAACACTTTTAAATAAAAAATATTTTAAAAAGGGTTTCTACTGCTGTGATAAATACTATAAACAAAACAACTTAGGGATGAAAGGGTTGACTTTGCTTACAGTTCCATATCACAGTCCATCATCCAGAAAAGTTAGGGCAGGAACTCAAGCAGGAGCCCTGAAACAGGAGCTAAGGCAGAGATATCAGAGGAAGGCTGCTTCCTGGCTTGCTCCCACGACTTGTACAGCCTACTTTCTTACAGAGCCCGGGACCAGGAGCCCAGGGCTGTGGCCTCTGGAGAAAAGCTCTGCAGGTTTGCCTGCAGCTAGACTTTCTGGAGACATTTTCTCAATTGAGGTTCCTTCCTTTCCGATGACGCTAGCCTGTGTCAAGTTGACAGAAAGTAGCCCACACACCTGGAAACTGACCTAAATCAGTTTGCTTTTGTTTCTGCCATTCTTTTCAAATGTACAGTTCTGAGCAATGTCCTGATGATGTCTCTTTGCCACCTTTCCTGTCCCTGGACTCAAACTGAGGAACCCCTCGTGCCTCCCCTGAATCAACACTGATGTCCTTCATCCTGTGCCAGCTGCCAACAACAATGAACAGGGCATCTTGGAGCCCAGTGAGCTCTGTGCAGTAAGTCCTAGTGAGAAACAACAGTGGGTGCTTGCCCTGTTGGGTGGGATACAGATGAAGGAGAGCCCGGATCTCTTCTACTGTCTGCTCTTGGTATGAGAGCATGAGGTTTAGTGGCTGCACTGGGTAGAATAGCTCGATCTTTCCTTATTTTTAAAACTGGGCTTGACAATGGAGCTTTGATTTTAAGATGGCTGCTACACTAGTTTCATTGCACTACTGGATTTTTCCTTTTCTTGCCTAGCATTTACAATAGATAGTTTTGAAAAGAGAAAAATGTCTGTCATACATGTTTACGTGCTATTCCAAAGTTCAATGGAGCAGGGCCCTTCCAGCTGTCCAGGAAAATAACCGGTTTTATTTTTTTTCCAATGTACCATAAGCTAATGTTTTTGTACCATAAAATAAAAATGAATTGCTTGAAAAATAAAAATGTTTTTAAACTTAACAGAATACACTCTGGATAGTATTGCCACAGAACATATGAGTCACTGTTGGTGGGAGTGGAGGGGGTGTTAATGGCTCCGTGAAACTGAAAAACAAGATGCCTGTGCTGTCTGCTCCTTCCTGAGAGCCTCTCTGTTTGCGTCCTGGGCTCTGAGAAAGTCTTCAGTACAAACACCTGCGCCTGGATGGGAGCCAGTTTATGGGACTATATGTGAAGGCTGGAGATGTAACTCCATCAGCTGAGTGCTTGCTTCATGAAGCCCTGGGTTCAGTCTCCAGTACCGAGTAAACCCCTGTGACCCCAGCGCTTTGGGGAGGTGAAGGAAGAGGATCAAGCATTCATGTCATCCTTGACTACCAAGACAGGCGGAGGCCAGACTGCTTACATGAGACTCTGTCTCAAAAACTAGATGATAAACAATGTTAAAAATTCTCTCCATGTTTCTGACACCCTCTTGTAGTGAGAGTATTTTTCATCTACTGCTCAAGTGAAAATCAGATCTTAGATCAGCGAGCTTTTTCTTCAGCCTTATACTTTCCTTCTCCAAAAGAAAAAATTCTTTAACTGCAATTGGAGCAGGCCTAGCGACTGGTGCTGGAAGGGAGGGGATGCCGGGGAAGCTGTGAGGAGCTTTGTGAGCTGGCAGACGCTAGGATTTTCCTCTCCGTGCAGCCGCGCGCTGAGCTATATGTTTTGCATAGACACATTCCTTTGGCAAACAGACTGTTCTTTTCGGTATAGACCTCCAACACACTGGTGTCGTCATGCACAAGGAGAGAGGCATGCTCCAGGGACAGAAATCCAAGGCTGAGCTCCTCGAGATGCAGTGCCTGTATCTAGCCACAAGGAGGTGCTTGGAGCACAGGTGTGATCCAATTTAAGACAAAATACTCCCTTGTTCTCGGGTAGGGAAAAGGGCTGCTAGAGATTGCTCCTGCAGATGTTAAGATGGAAGGCTATTTACCGTAAGCTGATCAAACCAGTTTAGATGTGCACATCTTACAACAGCTGCTGAATAAGTCTGAAGAAGCAGATTGACCATAGAGTGGATGTGTAGTAGCTGGCAAAGCTGCCTTCCAAGAGGAAAATTAGCCACCATGCTGCAACTTTGCTACCAGATGAAAAGAGCCTGCAGCCACACACACACACACACACACACACACACACACACACACACACACACACACTTCATTAACAAGCTGAGTATGCTGGCTTATATCTGCAATCCCATTGTTTAGGAGGCTGAGGCCAGACTACCACAAGGCCAAGGGCCTACCCAGGTTATACAGAGTTAAGATGATAATCTGAGCCCGGCATAGAGTAAGACCCTATTTAAAAAATACACACATACATATATACATATGCATCATACATATATACACATATGTATATGCATAGTTACATATATACACACATACATGCATACTTATATACACACATACATACATATACATACACACATACTAACAACTAGCCCTTATAAACAAACTGACAGAGAACAGACTTTGGTTTTGGTTTATTTTTGTGCCCTGAATTCAAGTTCTACAAGGAGACAGACACAACATTCCAAGGGTGGGTTCTGTCACACTGAGAGTTAATACTGAGTAACCAGTTGTCCCTAAGTGACACAGGGTACACAGAAGTGTCTATCTTACATTCCCCTCACTGAAGCAGGCTCCAGAGCCCAGGGATTGATCAGGGTCTGCTCAAAGCCTGGGCCTGACTCCCTTTGTGGCTAGCCGATCAACTCTTTCAAGAAAGAAATCTAACTGTATTCTTCCTGCTGCAGTATCCAGAACGGAGACCACGACAATGTCCTGCTAACCCATAAAGGCACAGAGTGTGTGCTCACTCCCTTTCATCTATGCTGGTCTTGTGACCCGCTGTGCCCAGTAGGAAATTCCCGAATGACACTACCAAAGGACACTATACCACTTGGCCCCAGACCTCCCAGAGACTGGCAGTCTCCACTTTCATCTTCTTGGCTGGCAGCCACCATGGTGCAGTAGTCTAAACAAAGAGGCTATGTGCAGTGAGCGGCATCCTGGAGGATGAAAGAAAAAGATGAGGCCCAGCGAGCTCCTGCATCGTTGAGCCGGTCCAGCTGAGGCAGCAATCGTGAGTGGGACCAGCTTGGATCCGAGAGCCTTAGGTGAGCTGCCCCAGCCAATATTACAGGAACAAATGGTCCATACCCAACAAAGCACTGTGCGAACTACAGAATCGTGAGCAAACAGTTGTTCCCACCTATTGGTTTTTGTTGCTTTGGTTTGGTTTTTTTGAGACAGAATCTCAAGTCACTCAATTGGCCTCAAACCTGCTATGTAGCCAAGGTTGGTGTTGAACTCTTGACCCTTCTGCCTCTATCTGCAAGCTCTGGGATTACAGATATAGTAAAGACTATCATGCACAGCTTTGAGTGGTGCCAGAGTTCAAACCCGGACTTTGGTACATACCCTTCCTTAAGTCACATAATAATGCCATTCTCTCTCATTAGAAGGCAAGAATAATGAGACATCTTGATTTTTACACATCTCCGATGCTCACTACTTAACAGAGCCCCTGGGAAAGGAGGGGAGAATCCTGATTTTGTGACAGCCAAGGAAATATAAGGGGTGAGAAGGTGTCTGCTAAGCTGTGGCCTGTGAGCTCCTTGGCACAACCTCAAGGAATAAGCTGCAGTGACCAAAGATTGGGAAAAATTAAGTTGTGGTCAAAGAGGTAAAAACCAAAGTAAACCAAAGTGATGCCAGAGCCATAGAGGTGATGCCAATGTTAATAGCCACTGGGCTGGTGACATATGAGGGTGGAAATCCACATTCAGAAAGACTGGAACTGCCGGCATGGGGTGTGTGGCAGGTCAGAGTGAGAGCCCGGGAGATGGACCGTGCACAAGAAAGACAACAAAGGGACCGTCTCAGGGGACAGGAGGCTCCGTTCAGGTCTGGTTTATCTAAAGGTAAACGGCAAGTCAAGACACAGATGGGAGCCAGTGGGGGGGTTTTTTGTATTTATTTTTTTATTATGTTGGATATTGACGCTAAATCCTCACACTTGCTAGGCAAGTGGTCTACCGCTGAGCTACATCCCCTGCCCTTGTTTCTATTTTTGACCTATTTTTATCACAGATGTCTAAGCCCTCCAGAGCCCATCTGAGATGTTTGCACAAATAATTAATGTTTTCAATACAACTTCTTCAGTTGGCAGAGCAGTGTGCCCCTGTGCTGGGATGTGGACTGACGTCACACTTCTCCAAGAAATGCATGTCATGAAGTTTGCCGTTGGGTTGCAGCTTCACAAATGCCCGGGCCCAGCAGGCGGCTGCTGCTGCTGCTGCTTCCTCCTCCTCCTCCTCCTCCTCCTCTTCTTCTTCTTCTTCTTCTTCTTCTTCTTCTTCTTCTTCATTGTTGTCTTTAACTAAATCTAGTGGTCAAGGTGGCAAAGGCAGGCCAGGAAATAGAGCCCAGGGCCTCAAACATACCAGACAGAGTCTCTGTGACTAAGACATACCAAGAACCCTAGATGTCAGAATTAATGGGAAATTTCAGGTGAGGGAGAGGGAGAAGAAGGTAGAGAGGGAGAGAGAAAGAGAGAGAAAGTTATCAAATAAGTGCCAAAGTACAGTGGCATATACCTGTAATCCCAGAGCTTTGGAGGCAGTCAGGAGGATCAAAAGTTCAAGGTGACATGAGATACCCTGTCTCAAAAACCTAAACCAGACCAAAAGCAAAAGCCCAGAGTTTCAAACAAGTGCCACATTCTGAAATATTAGTAAAATACACATAACAGTTCCCATTTTGACCATTTATTTCTTTATATGTGTGCATGCTGTATTTGTGTGTGTGTGTGTGTGTGTGTGTGTGTGTGTGTGTGTGTGTGTGTATTCATGCCCATGTGCCCTTATGAAGAAGCCAGAGAAGATTGTTAACTGTCCTGTTCTATCCATTTCTATTCTCTTGAGAGGACTTTCCTCTGGCCCTGAAGCTCCCTGTGTTTTCAGTTAGGCTGGTATCAAGCAAGTCCTACGGATCGTCCTGTCTCTACACTCTCCAGTACTTGGGTTATAGGGGTACCTGGCCATATCCTGCATTTTAAAGAAAAACGTGCCATGTGGTGGTGGCACACACCTTTAATCCCAGCACTCAGGAGGCAGAGACAAGTGGATCTCTATAAGTTCAAGTCCAGCCTGATCTACAGAGAATTCCAGGACATGCAGGACTACACACACAGAGAGAAAGACCCTGTCTCAATGCCCCCCCAAAAGAAAAATGTAACATTTTAATGATAATTTCATAATGCATTCTTTGTATTTAATCATATTCACCCCACCCTCCTCTTCACCCCCTCCAAAATTTATGGCCTTTTTGAACATAACCTACTAGGTCCAATTTGCTTTGCCCTTGTCCTTAAACAGCAGTACGGGGCCATCTACTGGAGTGTGGTCCACCTGCCTGGGGCCACAGCCTCAATGAAAGCTGACCCTTCTACTGAGGTCTTCAACTGCAAGACTTCCTCAGCCAGGGGTGAGGATTCAGGTGCCCCCCCCCACCATGCTGGACGGTTTACTGGCTTGCTCCTGCGCATCCATAGCTGCTGAGGCCATGAGTGCGTCTGTCCTGACCTTTCCAGAAGACCGTGTGCCACTCCAGCCCTTGGCCTCGGGCTCTCCCAGTCTTTCTGCTTCCTTTTGACTGATGGCCCAAGGGCCTTGTGAGAAAGCGATGTGACAGATGTCTGTGACCATGTACTCCATGGACGCTCACTCTCTGCTCTTTGGTCACTGACAAGGTGTCTCAGAGGTTAAGACAGTGTGCCAATCTCACAGAGGACCCAGTTCCCAGCACCCACACTCAATGTCCTGCAGCCTCCTGTAACTCCAGCTTCAGGGGATCCAGGCCTCTGCTCTCTGCGGACATCTGCATTCACACATTCATCCACACACAAACATACACGTAATTAAAAGGAAGTAAATCTGAGCCAGCTGGGGTGGCACACACCTTTAATCTCAGCTGGCACTCAGAAGAAAAAGGCTGGTAGATCCCTGTGAGTGGGAGGCTAGCCTGATCTGCAAAAAAGAGGATCTGTCTCAAAAAAAAATAAATCTTATTTTTTCTTCCTTCCTCTCTCCCTCCATCCTTCCTTTCGCTTCTCTTCTCCTTTGAGACAGTCTTCCTCTGTATCCTAGACTGGTCTCAAACTTATTATGTAGCCCAGGCTAGCCTCCAACTTTTGATCTCTCTTCCTTTGCTTCATAAGTGCAGAAACCAAATGTGTCACCACCCGTCTTTAATTTTTACTTTATTTTTTGTGTACTGTAGGTCAAACCTGGCGTTTGTGCATTGTAGGTGAGTGCTGGACCTAAATCTTCAGCCTTTATTTTCTCTGCATTTTTTTTTTAAATCTAACTTGCGTTGTACCAAAGCTCAGAGCTGGGTCCTACATGTAACAAGATGTCTGCTCAGTGCCACAGTTCACCCTCAGCTGACCCGAAGCCAACTGTTATCCTTCTGTCACAGGAACATAGGATCCAGATATCTACTGCCTCCACTTCATTAGACAAGGTCTTATGTACTCTTTTACTTATATTTATGTGGTTTTCTTAGGTGGGGTTAAATACAGAAACTTAAATTTCAGGAAAAAATTTTTAAGTCAGATACCTGTTCTGCACAGAAACAAGGAATTTCCCACAAAATCCCCACAACACGTATCATTATCACTTTGACAAAGGTAGTCAAGTGAGGTCACTTTGCGTCCAGCAGGCATGTGTTCTTAAGATGTGTGTGTGTGTTGGGGGGAGGGGTGGAGGAAGCATAGAAGCAATTCAGTCTTTGGAGACCTGGGATACAATGAGGAACAGATGGGCTCCGATTCTAAACCGGAACTGTGTTTTTTCTTTGAGAAGCTGGTTGATTACTGATTAGATTCTTGAACTAGAATCTTCTCCCTTGCCCCTCTTGATCCCTTATGGTCCTACAGCTTTTTGCCCTAGATACCCACCTTTCAGAAAGTCATCCTTCATCTACATACGTGGAGAGATGCCTGCTCATGGGTTCCCATAGAACCAAGACCCTCTCGCTACGGGCACGTCTCTCCCAGCAGTGTGGTTCCCCGCATCCAGTCTGTAGCTGAGAGTGCCGGTGCACGTTTTACAGGCAGCAGTGGTGAGTCACTGATCCCTGTACTGAGCTGGACCTCAGAGTGTGAGTGACAGGGGCATGATGAGGCTGAGAAGGACCACGTGACACAAGGAGAGGGAGGGAGCCCTGAGAATTGTCAAGGACAATGACTTCACTCTAAAGCCAGCGTAAAAGACTTGAGTTCTTAGCTTGATATGGACACAATTCCATTTACAAAGTGTTGTGTGTGTGTGTGTGTGTGTGTGTGTGTGTGTGTGTGTCTGTGTCTGTGTGCGTCTGTGTGTGTGCGCGCGCGCGCGAGCGCACACTGGACATTGAGCCTGGGGTCTTGTACATGCTAAGCAAATATTCTCTGACTGAGTCCTCTGCCTTGGTCCTCTTTTTACTCTTTCTTTTGAGACAGGGTCTCACTAGTTGCCTAGGCTCGTCTTGAACTCACTGTATTCCAGAGAGGTCTTGAATTTGTGGTCCTCCTGCCTTAGCCTCTTGGGAAGCTGATGCTACTCCGGGCTTGAGCAACCAGGCCTAGTTCAGGTCTGACTTTATAAAATGTCTTTTGTCAAGGACAGTAAGACAGCTCAGTAGGTAAAGGCACTTGCTGACAAACCTCTATCCACATGCTCTGGCATAGGTACATAGACACACAAGATATATTAAACAAATGCAAAGGAATTAAAAGAATTTCCAAAAAAGAAAATGTATTCTACCTGCAGAAAATGAACAAAGAAGGCCAACACTATTTTTTCTCTGGCCCCATAGTTACCATCGTCACTAATCTCTTGGGGTCCCTGTACATTCTAGATCTCTTCTGATCCTTCACCTATTGCCAAATAGGACAGCTTTGGGTCCCTAGGTCCTTGTGGTAACAGTTACATAACTGATGTGGTCATGCCTTATAGACTGTCAATTAGTTCTTCCAAGGAAGGAAGTAGAAGTAAAGGTCATGGTCTGGGACCAGGACCTCAGACTTAACTCCCATTTCAGTTACAGCTAGTCACTCAAGCCTGGCAGGCATGGACCTCCACATGGGGCTCTGTGCAGTGCTAAAGAAATGATTCTGGGCTCAGAGAAGAGTTTTCTCAGTGAGGAAATGGGAAGCATTAGATGGTTCCAAGTTATAATTAGTATCCAAAGGTATTCTCTCTCTCTCTCTCTCTCTCTCTCTCTCTCTCTCTCTCTCTCTCTCTCTC
>NC_022012.1:34954599-34956145 GCF_000317375.1 Microtus ochrogaster | reverse complement strand
TCTCTCTCTCTCTCTCTCTCTCTCTCTCTCTCTCTCTCTCACACACACACACACACACACACACACACTCTTCTCTTACTATGTAGCTCACTTAGGATGGCCCCACAATTCTCCTGCCCCAGACTCCTGGGTGCTGGGATCTCAGATGTGTGTGCCTGTGCATGCCTTCAAGATTTTGTCCTTAGACAAGAGAAAATAATTGTTATATCTAGGCCAAGTTTAGAGGTCTTGGTGGGCCCACTTTCATCAAGAGACTTTGTCTTGCAGATCAAGATGTCATCATCTTGCCGTGGTTTGAAGTAAAATGGCCCCCAAAGAGAGTGGCACTATTAAGAGGTGTAGCTTTGTTGGAGAAGATATGGCCTTGTTGGAGAAAGTATGTCACAGTGGAGGCATGATTTGAGGTATCATATATGCTCAAGTCATGCCCAGTGTCTCAGATCACTTCCTGTTGCCTGTAAGTCAAGATGTAAGAACTCTCAGTAGCCTTGTATTATACTCATTTTTTTCACTATTCAGCTCTTGGCTGAGCATCCTTCATACATACGCTATTGCCTACAGGTCTATTCTCAGTGTAACTGATAACTTTTTCATGCTAATGCCATGGGCTCTGAACTCCTAGTGTGGTCTGTGTGGTGGTTTGAATGAAAATGGCTCCCATAGGCCCAGAGGAAGTGACACTAATAGGAGGTGTGGCTTTGTTGGAGTAGGTGTGGCCTTGTTGGAGGAAGTATGTCACTGGCCAGAGGGTTTTGAGGTTTCAGAAACTCAAACCAGGCCCAGTGGCTCACTCTGCCTTCCTGTAGCCTGCTGTTTCAGATGTAAAACCCTTGGCTCCTTTTCTAGCACCATGTCTGCCTGCACATTGCCATGTTTCCTGCCATGATGATAATGGACTAAATCTCCGAACTGTAAGCCAGTCCCAGTTAAATGTTTACCCTTATAAGAATAGTGGTCATGATGTCTCTGCAGCAATAGCAACCCCAGCTAAGACAGTCTGATTACCTTTAGTACAGAGGCAATACAACGTCTGCCCTGGGGGTAAGTGAGCACACGCTATTTTGAGTTCAAGTCACATGGTGACATTTCTCAGTTCTGTCCTCACATCTGCAAGAAGGGAAGCCACTATAATCGCAGAGACCTAAGTGTCTCCATACTCTTACATTTAACTGCATGAGTGATTTTTTTTTAATGTCAACTTTAGTTCCCCAAGCACTGGGGAAAAACTGTGATTTTCTTTTCCAGCAGGGTGATTTTGAATTCACTAGAGAAACAAAAGGCAATGGCTGGGTTGGGTTGGGTTGAAGTTAATAGAAAGATTCAACTTTCTTTCCATAGTAACTCTCAATATTTCATAGATAGTTCTTATTCTAGTTCTCAGAGAACTGTTCCCATTGAACCCTGAGTGGCCTCACTATGTCTACCTCACCTGAAGCAGGCACAGAAGAAGAGAGGAAGAGAACCTAAGCTCTGGGCCCCAGTTTTATGGAGTAGCTTCTCTCTCTCTCTCTCTCTCTCTCTCTCTCTCTCTCTCTCTCTCTCTCTC
>NC_022012.1:34896843-34954499 GCF_000317375.1 Microtus ochrogaster | reverse complement strand
TGTGTGTGTGTGTGTGTGTGTGTGTGTGTAGACCACAGTGCACAGCCATTCCTATATATAAGATGGAGTGCCTATAGCGGGAACCCTTCCGGAAGGATTATATGACCTATGGCCATGAGACAAATCTGTGATCAGCAACATAGCACCCAAAGGCTTAGGAAGTTATTGTTTCTTCCTTGTTCTCTTCTCTGTGTGTGCACAGCTCATGTGTGTGCAGTTCATCTATAACAGAGCTGAGCGGATTGGAGCTGAAGTAAATAAAAAGATGCCGAGGCACCCGGGATTAGAGGATACAGTGAGAAAGGAGCTAAGCTGAGTAGCTGATCCCAACACCTTAAAGGCTGAGACAGGAGAACAGTGAGTTCCAGGGTGGCCTGAATTACACAGTGACCTCCTGTCTCAAAACAAAAGGCCTGGGAATGTCGCTCAGTGTAGAGTGCTGGCCTATCACGGAAAATCCTAGGTTTAGTATGCATCGCCTCAAATAAAGAGATGAGCAGAACAGAGGCTAAATAAGTGAAGGCACCAGCCCTTCCTTTGTCCCTCCCTGCCCCCTCCCACTTTAGCCTCACCTGAATGATGATACATGGAAACTGAGGATACATGTTTCTCTCTGTGCTGTCAAGTGACAAAGGATAGAGAAGCCAGCCTGCAGGGATGAGCACTCCGGCTGGAAATGACTCAAAACTTTATAGTTGATGTAGACTTTCTGGATAGGAGACACAGGAGCACTACCCATATAGAACATTTTTTCTTCTCTCTCTCTCTCTCTCTCTCTCTCTCTCTCTCTCTCTCCTTCCTTCCCTCCCTCTCTCTCTCCCCCTCACTGTCTCTCTCTCCCCCTCTCTCTTCCCTTCTCTTTCTCCCTCTCTCTCCCCCTCTCTCTCTGTCTCTGTCTCTCTCCCTCACTGTCTCTCTCTCCCCCTCTCTCTGTCTCTCTGTCTCTCTCTCTCTCTCTCTCTCAAGCTTTCCCCTGTGTTTGCTACAGTGTGCAAGGCATTTCATTTCTTTCCAACAACATTCTGTTCCTGTTAGCGCCACCTCTGACTCACAAGCGATGAAGCTGAGGAGCAGTGGGCAAGAGACTTGCCCACTATATGGCAGGAATAAACCCAAACCAGGCACCAAACCCAGCAGCTATTGCCAGACACCAAACCATAAGCACTGATGTGATGTGGGATTCAGGAAAGGTGGCCTGATGGGAAGGGAAGATGGTCTACCTTATTCATCTTCCCACCCCCTTAGCCCTTTCACTCCCCCCTCTAAACCCCTGCAGTCTCCCTGCAGAGTATCCCTGGACCCACACCATCACGCCACCCCCCATCAGCTGCAGTCCTCATGACCACAGCGCACTTCCCACTTCACATCCTGTCTTTGACCTACAAGCGCAAACCCCCTGCCACAAAGGGAAATAGCGAGAAGAGCCCAGGCCCTGCCTCTCCCTCCCTGCGTCTCTTCTCCTTCCTGCCTCTGCCTTCCTCCCAAGTCCCTCCTCCATCCATGCTTCATCAGTATAGCAAGACTTTTAACCCCCTTGAAGGTGAAGCAAAGGACAAATGGCCCCCAGTGGGGTCTGGACTAGTCTGCATCCTTTCTCATGGGCCCAGGAGATTGGAAGCTTCCAGGCATTTCAAGACCTTTTCTTAGTTCCCTTCCTTCCAGACCATGCCTGCTAAAGCAGTTCTGACTCTCTTTCTGCAGTTGTCACCCACAGGCAAGAGCCATCTTCCCCAGATGTCAGTGCCTGTAGACAGGAAACCTCATAAATTCAGGGCTGGAAGAGTCTTTGCTTGGTTTGACTCTGTCCCTGAACAACTCCCCCCCCTTTAGCATTCTATCCCACCTATCCCCAGTATCACTGGAGGCCAACAACCTTCTACTCCTGGGTCTAGCTTGCTTCTATGTAGCTGTGATAATACCATGAGCAAAAGCAACAGTTTATCACACCTTACAGGTCACAGTCGATCATGGAGGGGAAGCAAGGGCGGATCCTCTAGGTGGGAAAGCAGAGGAGGGAACTGAAGAAAACGCAAAGGCATAACGCTGCTTACTTGGCATAACGCTGCTTACTTGGCATAACGCTGCTTACTTGGCATAACGCTGCTTACTGGCTTGCTGCCTCAGGCTTGCTCAGCCCCCTTCTTAAGTAACTCAAGACCACGTGTCCAGGGATGGTACTACCTACAGTGGGCTGGGCCCACAGATATCAGTTAACCATTAAGACACGCCCACAAGCTGATCTGATGGAAGCAATTCCTAAATGGAGGTTCCCTTTTCCCAGGTCTGCCAGATTGACAATTGAAGTCAATCCCTTAAAGGCGGGATGACTTTAAATACTGTATATGACACTCAGGTCATTGAGTTGGCATTAGGTTCAAAAGACACGGTCACTGTCTCCAAGGGCCTTGGAAGGCCAGATTCCCAGCAGACATTTCTTGAGGGGAGAAAGTCAGACTGTTTCCTCTGAGTCTTCATCTCAGCTGCACTCATTAGGGGCTTACAGGAGTTTTAGAGCTGGGATACCTGGATGAAGATCTATAGTTTAACCCTTAGGAATGACATCTTCACCCTGACAGGTGGATCTGGGAAATCGTCTAGAATAAAAACGAGGCCACTTGAGGCATGCCGTTAAAGGTGATTCCTAATGTCCTCCTCTGTAGGAGGGTGACAGCCCTTCCGACTTCCTAGCACTATTGTGAGACACAAATGAGACCCATGGAAAACCCTGTGTGAATGAGGGTTACTCCTAAACCAGGAATCAGGCTCTCTGGAGGACTTCATCAACCCTGATGGATGATCAAAGAAATAGAAATGCATGAATGAGTATGTGCGTAGATGAATCTCTCTCTTCAACCGACATGGGGTTACATTTATATGATAACTTACTTCTTATAGGGCTGGAAAGCCTACATTTTAATATATTTCCTACTTTCGCATACCTTATATGGTATGCTTTGTAAAAGGTTTTTGTAGAGCAGATCCAGACCTTTTAGCAGTAACACAGTTAGGTCTCAAGCCTGCGAGCTTGAACTCAGGCCTTCAGCTATGCCTGGCAGCGTCATCGTTTCTATCCAGCTTATTTGGTTCCTAGTGAGTGTTCAGGTCTCAGTTTGAGCATCATCTCCTCACTGCCAGTTTCGCTGCCATGCCCTGCCACACCACGCCCCACACTTCTTCATTCTTCCCCATTTGCGGGTTTTATTTTCTGCATCTCATTTAGCATTACCTAGGTTTGGCATGACCTTATTTAGCACTGCCGTGTTTGTGCCTGTAAAAACTGTTCTGTATGCCGAGCTCTGTACTGAATTTGACCCCCATCATTCATTAACACAGTGCAATTTTATCTTTATTGAACCTGTGCAAAAACTGAAGTTTATGGCCCTTAAATTATCTTCCTTGTTTAAACAGAAGCAACAGTCATCCTGAGTAGAAGGGTTCAGGTCTTTCTGTGCAATAGGAGCTTGGAAACTGTTTTTGTTTTGTTTTGTTTTGTCTAAAAAGCACTAACCTCTCACATGAGGACAAAGACAACCTGAAGTCATCTTGGATTCCAGAAATAGCAAAAGCCTCACAGTACAGACTACCTTCCCACCCCAATGATGAAGGCAATTATCTGTGAGGGTACCCTGGAGCAGAAGCAATCAATCTTCTCAAGCCTGGCAATTGTGTTGGTAACAGCTTCGCCAGGCCACCTGGCAAACTGGAACTGGGACAATGCCAACTAGACCAGTGTCTTGACCACAACTGCTTGGTTACTCAGACCTCTTGCCCTGTGTCAATTCTCCCTTTCTCCAGCCTGAAGCTCCTGTCACTAACCTGAAGGCTGACTTTGTAATCACTGATCCCATGTTCTTTCCCAAGTGTCTACATGGATTAAATCTCCTCTTCCTGTTCTTCACTATTATAAGTCTCTTTAATTGGCATGTTTAATCGTGTTGTATGACATTTTTTTTCCTGGAGAGACATAACACACACACACACACACACACACACACACACACACACACACTCCAGACAGAGATCCCATGACAAATCAAAGCACAGATACTACTACTGAAGTCCAGCGAGGTGAACCAATGAGTTTTATTGAGGTTACTTACAAGAATATGGATGAAGGTTATTTACAGCATCCAAAAGGACTCAAGTAAATGACTCAGAACCTACTCTAGCATGGGTGACCACTCACAAAGTGGAACACTGCACATCCCGTAGGCTGTTCAACAGGTTCAAGGGTATCCTTTCCAGGTGCCTTAGTTGATCTTAAACCTCTTCCAGGCAGCTCTGCTGGTTTCCGCTTCTTCTAGGCAGCTGCTGTGATCTCAGAATCTTCTTTGCAGCTTTGCTTGTCTGAGAGTCTTCTTTGCAGCTCAATTTTTAGTGCTTATTCTGGCGTGGAGGAGTGGAGGAGCGTAGTGAATCTGGTCAGTTTTAGGAACTTCCTGAAGCTATTCTGAGTTGTTCACTTTCTGTTTAAGGAGCTTCCCCGCTGGAGAGCATGTTTCGGTTTCAGAGGAAACTGTTACACAATGAGACTGGTAGCTAAACCTAGCCTGTTTGGTCTGTTCCAACTGGGACAAAAAACCCAGGCTGTTGTCTTAAAAGCTCAGTTATATTTATGTTGTGCTAAACACAGTACATAATCTAGAGGTTATTATGAGTTCGAGGCCAGCCTGGTCTACAACACAAGCTCCAGGACAGCCAAGGCAAGAGAAAACACAACAAAATCAAACAGAACTAGAGGTTAAATATATACTAATTTAACTATTATTTTCAGAATTAATTCTTAACTGCTATAATATCTCCTAAGAAAATTTGTAATATCCTAGTACCTACCAGTTTGAGAAGGACTTGGAATTGCTGGTGTTGGTGGCATAATGAATGGTTGCAATGCAATGAGCAATGATCCACTGCTTTTCAGGCTAATGGAGGTGAAGGGTACTTGGTCTTCATTAATATCTGTCTTGAAAATAAACGTTCTCATCCTTCTCAATAGTGCTTAGTGAAGATCATCTCGGCAATGTGAGGAGAAGATGTGCATTGGAAATGAAGGGCAACGAGTAACCTAAAACCAAATGGCTGTCTATCAAATGACAGAGTGGATGGTGAGTTCTTGGAGATAACCATAGTGAGTGGAGCTTGGATTTCAGCATCTGCACATAAAGTAGAATGTGGGATAGATTCCAGCTCACTGGATTTTGCTCTCTGCAGCTGTGAAATGAGGTTGGGAAAACTTTACTTACAGGAGTGTCATAAGGATTCAAGGAAACCATATGTAAACCACCTGACGCTGGGGCTAAGGAGCTCGCTCAACAGTTAAGATGCTTCCTGCTCTTGCAGAAAACCCAAGTTCACCCACATCAGCCAACTCATGACTGCCTATACCTCCAGCTCCAGGGAATCTGACGCCCTTTACAGGCCTCCTTAGGCACCTGCATTCATGAGTACATACCCACACACAGACACATTATTAAAAATCAAATTATTCTTCTAAAGAAAGTCAGCAAGCTGGGTGGTGGTGCATGCTTTTAATCCCAACATCAAGGAGGCAGAGGCAAACACATCTTGGAGTTCAAGGCCAGCCTTGTCTATGGAGTGAGTTCCAGAACAGCCAGGGCTACAGAGAAATCCTATCTTGAAAAATACTGAAAGAGAGCAGAGCATGCGCATGAGAGAGAGAGACAGAGACAGAGCAAGCAAGAGAGAGAGATCAATGCTATAGATCAATAATAAATAAATAAAATTGAGAAATCAATAAAAATACCTTATGTATACTTGGTGGTAAATGGACTTCAATCTCCCCCCTCTATTCCTTGTTAAGTATTATGTACTATCTCACATATAAGATGTGATTGCCAAATAAAGGGGATCAATAGCAGGAGTTACTGCATTGGAACATAGACTATGAGATGAAGGATGCTGGGCACAGCAGTTCATTTTGGGGAACTGCCCACTTTGCCCAGCAGTGCTGTTTGCGTGAAGATTTTTGAAATGCCTCTCTGCCCTTCAGACCCATGTGCAGAAACCATGGGCAGGAAATGAAATCAGCGATCTGCTATCTATCCATCACCACCGACTGTTACTCATCCTGAATAAGAGAATGAGTGACTCTTTTCCAAACAGAGTGGTGGATAAGAGCCCAGCCCCAGCGCTAGCACCCCTGCACAGAGTAGCCATTCAGCTCTGGATCAAGTGTCACTCAGCTGCCCAGAACTTTTTCCAGATAAGCTCAGAACACTTGTGGCCAACTTCACCACCAGCCTCTCTGTAAATGGAGAAGTGTATTGGCTCCCGGGGACAGCATATATTAGTCACAGGAGGCTCGGGATAGCGGTATTCCTGAACGCAGGGGACCAGAAATAGAATTGTAAATATCTAGGGCATTCTTTTTGTCTAGAGACAGGTTGAAATACTAGCTCTTGGGGGATGAGGTGGTTGTAATAAGGCAAATGCGACAGGGAGACGTGTCCTGGAGAGGGAGTCATAGGAAGCTTGCTTTCACTGTGGGCAGTCTTAGAAGAGCCTTCTAAGACTTCACTTCAGTTTTGAAAGTCAACCATGTTGATACCCCTCTTAATGACTGCTGCCTGTGTCATTATACTTATCTGTGTGGGTCCACAGAAGAGGGGTTTGGGAAAAACCAGGAAACAGAGGCCAAGCTGCCTGATGGCTCTGGGTATCAGGTACTTGTCTGTTCTGGGTGCTCTCCTAATGCCCCAACCCTAGCTTTGCTAACTCTGCTAGGTGGCCCAGACCGCCTCTGGTCCTACTTCGTATCTTTCCCACAAATGCATCACAGCTCTTGCAGAAAAACCAGCAACTTTTTGAAACACAGCTATACTTCTGCAATTCACCTTCCTCCTCCCTCTCCACCCCCTCCTCCCTCTTTCTGTGACACAGGGTCTCAGAGCCACACAGGCTAGCATCAAAGTAGCCAAGTATGACTTTGAATTTCTGATCCTCCATCTTCTCCCTCTTGGGAGTGCTGGGATTATAGGTGTGAGCCACCAGGTCTGTTTATAGGGCACTGTGGATGAAACCCAGGGGCCTTCTGCGCGGGAGATAAACTCTCAAGCAAATGGCCTAAACCACCACCCCCTTAACTACAATTTGTTGATTTAAAAAGTTTTTTGAACAGTATCAGACCCAGGTAGAAATGGAAAGAAGAGTACAGTGGATGTCTGTGCGTCCATTCAGGCAGACACAGCACCTGGCAAGTGCTCACCACAGGCGCAGACTTCCTTCGCTCTCTCTAGACTGGCACTTGGACTTGTCTTCAGCTAAACCATCTGGAGATTAGCCTGTAATATTGTGGCACCTCACCCTTAGAAATGTCAGTCTGCATCTCCAGAGGACAAGCTCACTTTCTGACAGAGTCACCACCACAAAAAACCAACATCGGGACAAGCTAACATCCAGTTCACATTCAAACCCCTCAGTCTCCCCAGAATGTCTCGTGACTATTATTTATTCATTGGTTCTTTTGAATCCAATTCCCAACCACCCAAACGGCAGGCAGCTCACAACCATCCGTAACTCCTGCTCCAGGGGAGACACACATACACACCTACAATGAAACACTCACAGGTAAAACAAATCAGCACTCCTTTAATCCCAGCACTTGGGAGGCAGAGATAAGCAGATCTCTGGGAGTTCAAGGCCAGCCTGGTCTACAGAGTGAGTTCGAGGACAGCCAGAGTTTCACAGAAAAACCCTGCCTTGAAAAACCACAATAATAATAATAATAAATTTTTTAAATTAAATACAAGTTCTTAGTAGCTGAGGAGATTGGAAGATTTCCTGGAAATTGTTGGATTTAGCCGGGTAGTAAAGAATAGACAGTATTTTGTAAAGTAACTAATTTTCCCCAGGAACCGAGTGGTTCAAGTTGAGCAGGCCTGCAGTTTTCCACAGTGTGGCCAAATACCCACTGCAGAAGTACTGGCACTATAGCAGCCCAAATTCTGTAGCTTGGCATATGTGGCATCTGAACCAGCTGCTTCCCTGTTCCCACTCATCAGGTTTCTGTCACTCAGGTCTTCAAGGGACTTTCTCTATTGGGTTTTTGTTCTTTTTTTTTTTTTTTGACTTTTTTGACACAAGGTCATACTTTGTAGCCCTGGCTAACTAGGAACTTTCTATACAGACTATTCTGGCCTCTAACTTGTAGCAATCCTCCTGCCTCTTCCTCCTGAGTGCTAGATTCCAGGCACACACCATTATGCCCAGTGAGCATGCTCTCTTCCCTTTCCTTGCTACCCTGCTCCTCATCCAGTGACCTCCTTTTCCCTGGAGACATTGGCCTCTGTCATCCTCCCACACTGCCACTAGATCTATCTAGAGAAACCACTATGTCTCTTACACATCCTGTGCTGTCGTGTCCTGGTCTCTTTTGTCTCCTGTTAGACATTGTATTCCTTGAAGTCACACAGCTCTGTGAGCCTGTGTGCAGAGATAGTATTTATCCAGTCATTGTAGACAGACAGTAGGCCCAGGGGGTGGGGATCAAACCTGTTTATCATTAATGAGTTTAATAATATTTACTTCTATGTCTTGTTTTCTAAAACCCATTTTAAAACTTATTTATTTATTTATTTATTGTGTAAGCATTGATTGGTGTTTTGCCTGCATGTATATTTGTGTGAGTGTGTTGGATTCCCTGGAACTGGACTTACAGACCGTTAGAAGCTGTCATGTGGATGCTGAGAATTAAATCTGGGCCCTCTGGAAGAACAGCCAATGTTCTTAACCACTAAGCCTTCTCTCCGCCCTGCTAAAACCTTTTATACATGTCTGCCTTCTGCAGTGTTGATTGACCCATGACTTCAAACAACCCTGTAGCTCATTTCATAGCATAGCAGTGGGATAATCTACTGACACGATTTGTCTGCGACAATATTTCAAATCAATACTAATCATTAAAGGTCCACTGTAGTGTTCTGCTCTCAACCTGAGTTCAGACATCGTGGTCTCTAAAGTTTGTTTAACCAAGTGGAAGGCATGTGACTTCTGGCAAGCTGTAGCAATTTTCTGATGCAGAGGGTTTTTGGTAAATGGTTTATATGGGTGTCTGTTTGGCAGTGTGGCTGGTGGTATGAAATGGTAATTGGAAGCCCTAAAATGCAGCCGACACTCAAAATGTATGTCAGGGTTAGTCCCTCTTATCTGAGGCCCGTGATGAAGAGGAACACACAGCGTAAAATGAAAGAGCTAGGAAAGAGATACAAACACTGTCAGGAGTGTGTGTGTGTGTGTGTGTGTGTGTGTGTGTGTGTGTGTGGTGGCTCAAGTCTTTAATCCCAGCACTTGGGAGGCAGAGGTGAGCAGATCCCTGTGAGCGTGAGGCCAGCCTGGTCTACAGAGTGAGTTCTAGGACAGCCAGTGCTACACACAGAGAAACTCTGTCTCAAAAAGAAAAAAACAACAACATACAAACAAAAAATCCAAAACAAACAAACAAAAAATCAGGGTCAGGAGAAAACACATTTTGTTTTGCTCGTGTTTTACCTGTGTGTCTGCTAATTTGAGACAGCTATGAGGCCCACTTTGGCCTCAAACTTGACATCTTCCTGCCTTGCTGTGTTTCTTTCACAACACATTTTTTATTACACAGCAGATTGAGGACAGGGATGCTGAGGCAGCAGACCTATCCCTCGGGAATATCAGGGAGAGATACATGCAGTCTTCGGTGAGGACTCAGAACAGAATCCCAAAGACAGGCAAAAGCTGCAACAGAGCAAATGAATAACAAAAACAGCTTCCTAGTTCAGTATAAGGGATTATCTTAAATTATTTTTTTAAACAAATATAAATTTTCTGAGGCTGAAAACATGGCTTAGTGATTGAGTGTTTGCTGCATGACTATGAAATCAGAATTTGGATCCTAGTTTCCACACAAGGAGCCTGGTGTCTCACAAAGGCCTGGACCCCAGCGCCAAGGAAGGTGAGACAGGAGGATTGCTGGGGTGCTAGCTTATAGTCTGACTTAGAAATTATGAGCCCTGTTTTATCCCAGGCTTTTTCAGACCCAGGCCAGCTGGCCTTGGTGAGTTCCCGATAGAACATCCCCATTGTCTTAGTGTGTGGGTGCACCCCTCGTGGTCTTGAGTTCCTTGCTCATGTTCTCTCTCCTTCTGCTCCTGATTTGGACCTTGAGATTTCTGTCCGGTGCTCCAATGTGGGTCTCTGTCTCTGTCTCCTTTCATCGGCTGATGAAGGACAATGAGGACTACTGAGAACTCAAGAACAATGGCAATGGGTTTTTGATCCTACTGCATGTGCTGGCTTTGGGGGGGCCTGGGCGGTTTGGATGCTCAACTTACTAGACCTGGATGGAGGTGGGTGGTCCTTGGACTTCCCACAGGGCAGGGAACCCTGATAGCTCTTTGGGCTGATGAGGAAGGGGGACTTGATTGGGGGAGGGGGAGGGAAATGGGAGGCGGTGGCGGGGAAGAGACAGAAATCTTTAATAAATAAATAAATGGGAAAAAAATTAAAAAAAAGGAAATTGTGAGCCCTAGGTCCAGAGAGAGAGAGAGACTTTGTCTCTGAGGAACAGGTGGAGAGTGAGAGAGGAGGAGACTGGATGCCCTCTTCTGGCTACACACACACACACACACACATACACACATATGCACACACGGAAGTGCACCTGCACACTCATCTGCACTATCATTCACATGGACAAACACATATACCCACAAAAATAAATGAATAAATCTTTTTAAGAAAGCAATGTAGACTTTCTACTGGTTTGGACAGATGGTCCACCTGTCTACCCTTCACCTTTCCTGCTTTGTAACCTGATTTCTCATGTTAAACAACAATCTGGAATCAACCTTCATCAGGCGATGAAAGGAGACAGAGACAGAGACCCAAATTGGAGCACCGGACGAAATCTCAAGGTCCAAATCAGGAGCAGAAGGAGGGGGAGCACGAGCAAGGAACTCAGGACCGCAAGGGGTACACCCACATTCTGAGACAATGGGGATGTTCTTTCGGGAATTCACCAAGGCCAGCTGGCCTGAGTCTGAAAAAGCATGGGATAAAACCGGACTTGCTGAACATAGCGGACAATGAGGACTACAGAGAACTCAAGAACAAGGGCAAGGGGTTTTTGATCCTACTGCATGTACTGGCTTTGTGGGAGCCTAGGCAGTTTGGATGCTCACCTTACTAGACCTGGATGGAGGTGGGTGGTCCTTGGACTTCCCACAGGGCAGGGAACCCTGATAGCTCTTTGGGCTGATGAGGAAGGGGGACTTGATTGGGGGAGGGGGAGGGAAATGGGAGGCGGTGGCGGGGAAGAGACAGAAATCTTTAATAAATAAATAAATAAATAATAAAAAAATAAAAAAATAAAAAGAAAAAAAAACTGAAAAAAAAAACAATCTGGAATCAAATACATACTGTGGCAGATCGTTATTTTCTTTTGTACTTGGTACTGTGTCACATATGAGAAACAACTTTAAGATGATGAAGTAGCCAGACATCTCTAGGTTCTTCGATATGGTCTAGTTGTACTACTGATTCTTGGTTTGTTTGTTTGTTTGTGAGACAGAGTCTCTCCATATGGCCCTGGCTGGCAGGGAACTTGCTAGGCAGACCAATCTGGCCTCAAACTCAAAGGAGGCAGCCTCTAGTCTCCCAAGTGCTGAGATTGCAGACATGCTCTGCTGTACTCCGACCCCACTCCCCTTCTTTGTTGTTTGAGACAGGGCATCACATTGACCAAGCTGGCCTCCAGCTCCCTACGTAGCACAGGCTGTCCCTGAATGCAGGACACCTGTACTGCCCCCACCTCTAGACTGCTGGGATTTCAGGTATGGGCCGCTACCTCCAGTTCCACTCTGATTCATGGCCAAGAATAAAGAAGACTTGATCTTGGTATTTCATTCTACGATTCTGTTTTTTGATTGTTTGTTTTGTTTTCAAGAAAGGGTTTCTCTGTGTAGCCTTGGCTGTCCTGAAATTTGCTCTGTAGACTAGATTGGCCTGCCTCTTCCTCCTGAGTGCTGGGATTAAAGGTTTACACAACCACCTCTTGTTTTGGAGTAAAGATTTCTTGATACAGCTAAACCAGATCTGATTGCGTACACTCAGGATCCCAGTATTTAGGAGATGGGGGAAGGGGGGTCAAGAGGGTCATTGTGTGTTCAAGGCCAGTCTGTGCTATAGAATGAATTCCAAGTCTACTTCAGCTACAGAGTGAGACATTAAAAAAAATGAGCTTGTAGTTGCTCCCAAGCCTGTTGACTAAAGCCACGTGGTTGAAGGAGAGAACTGGCTCCTTCAACTTGTCCTCTGACCTCCACAAGAGTGCTATGCAGAAGTGGTCCCTTACTAACCACAAATAAATGCAATTAAAACACATTTTGGGGGAAAAGGAAGGAATGGAAGGAGAAACAGGAGGGAGAGACTCACAAATCAATCTGTTGCTTATTTAGAGTCAGGAGGTTATATGTAAATGGAGGAAGGATAGGTCAATAAGGGCGAAGAATGGTCTTCTGAAAACGGGTAGAGATTTTCCAGGATTTTGGGCACCATCCTTTTTCCTTTGTCCTTTTATGGTTCTTTCCCATGTCAACATGGCCGTCTGGACCTGCCTTCGAAGAGGGCACCAGATACCATTATGATATTGTCAGAGGTTGACTATCAGCCACTGTGGCAGCCCTTATAGATCCATCCCTTTCATACCAGCTCACCTGAAGGGTAGCTTCTGGCCTCCAAGCAAACAGGAGGACAACAATAAAAGAGCTCAGTGGAGGAAAGAGATTTCATGTAGGCCACTTAGGGAACAGGAGAAACGGTAGGCTAGCCCCTATGGAGGGCCAGGAAGAACTGATTGGACCTTGTAGCAATGCGTTTCTCTCCCTCACTCATACTGTATGTCCCTTTTTTCTTTACTCTTCATCCCTAGCACACTTCCCATTTGTCTGTCTCTTCCTCCTAAAACCCATTCTACTCCTGTCTGCCTTGCTAACCATTTGCTTGGCTGCAAACTACCAAAACTAAACCCAGTGTTAAAAATGGTCTAGCAGGGCGGTGGTTGCGCACGCCTTTAATCCCAGCACTCGGGAGGCAGAGACAGGCGAATCTCTGTGAGTTCGGGGACAGCCTGGTCTACAAGAGCTAGTTCCAGGACAGGAACCAAAAGCTATGGAGAAAACCTGTCTCAAAAAATAAAAAAAAAATGGTCTAGTTCTGAAGCTGAGCATGGTGGCACATACCTATAACCCTGAGTCTGGAACATAGAGAAAGAAACATAGGGAGTTTAAGGGCAGCGTCCAGTACATAGCAATTTTGAGGTCACCCTGGGTATCTTAATTAGGGTTTTTATTGCTGTGATATAAAACACCATGACTAAAAGCAAGTTGGGGAGGAAAGGGTTTCTCTCACTTCCACATCACAGTCCATCACTGAAGGAAGTCAGGGCAGGAACTCAAACATGCCTAGATGTGGAGGCCATCGAAGGGAGCTGCTTACTGGTTTGCTCCTCCATGGTTTGCTCAACCGTACTTATAGAGCCCAGGACCAGCAGCCCAGGGATGTAGCACCACCCACAATGGACTGGGCCCTTCCCCATTAATCACTAAGAAAATGCCCGACAGGCTTCTTTCAGCCCTATCCTGGGGAGGTAGTTTCTCAACTGAGTTACCCCTCCTCTCCAGTGATTCTAGCTTGTATCAGGTTGACATAAAACTATTCAGCACACTGAGGTTCTTGAGACACCATAAAGCAGACAGGACCAGAGTTTGAATCCCAGTATGCACAAAAGAGCTGGGTGGGCATGGTGGTCTCTTTGTAATTCCAGACTCCGAAGGCAGAAGGGTAGAGACAGGCCATCCCCAGAGCTAGCTGGCTAGCCAGACTTTCCTTATCTGTAAGCTCTGGGTTCAACTGAGAGACCTTGCCTCAAAAACAAGGGGAAGAGCGACTGAGAAGGACTCCCGATATCAACCTGGGACTTCCACATGCACATAGGCTCATGCACTTTCTGACACACATGTACACACACACACACACCAAACCATGAACCAAACCAAACTAACATACACATGGGCTCATGCACCTTCTCACACGTATATACACAGACACAGACATACACAGACACACACACCTCAAACCAGGAACCAAACCAAAACTTTTGCTCTGTGCTTTCAAACGTTTTAAAAATGTTTCCAAACTCTTTCTCATAGGAAACCTTCATAAAACTCCCCACAATGTAAAGCTGATGGGGTTTCTTTGCACTGAAAGGGGAAGCCCGGATGTCATGCTTCATCCACCCAAAGTCCAGTTGGGTAATCCTACCCCTACCCTCTAAGAGCCCCTGAGTGCCAGTGATTTGAGATGACAGCCTCAGGGAAGCTCCACATTTGATGGGTGAGGAGCCTGAGCCCAGAGAGTGGCAGCACATGGCTTTGTATGCATGAGAACCCCCCCTGAAGATCAGGAGAGAAAGTCATCACCATAGGCTCAAAACCCGCTTTCATCTCCAAGACTACACTCAGCCCTCAGAACTGAAGCAGTCTTCGGTCTTTCCCTCCTGTTCTGATGCAATTGCTGACCTTTTCTCCTGGCCCAAGAGGAGAGGGAAAAGACAGAAGAGGCCTCAGAAAAGGCAAGTGCAGGCTGGTATGCTGCCTGTAATCCTAGCACTCGGGAGGCAGAGGCAGGAGGATCAATCAGTTCCAAATCTGGCGGCGGCATAGTGAGACACTGTTTCAGTAGGAGGGAGGAGGAGGGATGGGAAAAGGAGAAGGAAGAGGAAGTAAAACAGAGGAGGAAGAATAGGAGGATGAGAAGGAAGAGAAAGTGGAGGAGGAAAAAGAGGAAGAGGAGGAAGTGGAGGAGGAAGAAAAGAGGAGGAAGTGAAGTCAACTGATCCCACCTTGGCATCTCTAAGGCCACTGTGGAAGGACTTCTATCCAAGAAAGTGGCTGGGAGCCAGTGACATGAAGTGAAACGGTGTTCACATAAACAAAAGAGCTTTGTGAGCTGGGTGGGTTCTGACATGACCGGGCGCGGGGACATGCATGGCAGCTTGCTTTTCCTCTGAGGGAAAGGCAGCTTAATGTCGATGTGTCAGCTCCACCATTGTGCAAGCCCTCCTCCGCCTCCTTCTTCCCCACAGCTATGAGATACACTGTCAGACGAACACGCTTTCTTCTTCCTCCTTTGTAATATAACAATATGGATGTTTATAAAGCTCCTTGCCTTTCAAAGTCAATACAATTAAAGCACAATGCATCTTAATTGCCAGACCCCAGCCCTGTGCACAGCAAATGGCAGCCGTTTCAATTAAAACAAGCATGGGCACTGGACTGAGGAAGGGTAGGAGCCAGGATGGCAAAAAGGCCCTAGACACAACAGAAAATAATTTGCATTGACGGTGCCTGGTTTTCCATAGTGTCCTTTGCAGACTCTCAACAACTGTTTTTATACCAATCATCCCCAACCCCCGCCCCATCCTCCAGTTCTCCAGAGGCAGGGGAAAGACAGCTAAATTACCTTTCCAGAAAAACAGAGCTCCAACAAACCAAGGCAAGAGGCACAAAAGGCAATCACATGGTGCATGGGTGGCATAAGTCTGCAATCCAGCACTTGGAAGGAGGCTGAAGCAGGACAATCCTGAGTCTGAGGTTATCCTGGACTACATAGGAAGATGGCCACAAATAATAGACAAACAAAAAGACAGTCAGAATCAACCATCTTTAAGTTTGACATCCTTTTTGCCATTATAACAGTGGATAGTTGTTGGCTTAATATGAAAAGCTAATTTTTATCCTGTATGTTTATTTTATTTTACGTGTGTTTTGCCCACATAGATGTTTGTATACCGCATGCATGCTTGGTATCCATGGAGGTCAGCAGAGGGCATCAGACCCCCTCGAACTGGAACTGTGAACTACCATGAAGGTGTTGGAAATTGAACTTGGATCCTCTAAAACAGCAACAAATGCTCTCTTAAACCAATGAGCATCTCTTCAGCCCCGAAAAGTTGGAACTTCTTAAGATAATACTTTGACTATTGTGATGGCTCAATGGGCAGAGGCATGATGATGGCCTGAGTTCAGTCCCTGGGATCCACACAATAAAAGGAGAGAATTGACTCCTACAAATGGTCTTCTGCCTTCCACATCTACGCTTTTGGGCTTGAGTACACACTCACACAGAAATAAAGAAAATGTAAAAGAGAAAATATTGCAATGTAGCTTTAAGCTCTTGCATCGAAAGAGGTTAAGTACTTAGAAAAGGGACAGTACATACCCAAGACATGGGTTCCAGATTTTCAAGAGAAAGTGGCCTTATAGTCCAGTCCAAGAACTGAATGAGCCACCTGTGTCAGACACTAAGGGCTGCACCAGCCTCTGGTCCAGGCTCATTAAATTTGAGCTGCTGCCCCTGCAGGACTCTGAGTGCGCAAAGCGGCTGCCACTGACAGTATTTTCTCTTGATTGAAATCCAGATCATCTGGCTCCAGCCCAGGTATTTGGAAAAGATTTAGGATGCTGGGTACTGTCCAGTAGACTTTACTGAACACATCCCAAGGAGGCTAGTCTGTAGATGATGGTTTTCCCAGCTCCCTCCAACCTCCGCCTCAGTCAAGCATTCCCTCTGCTGGGAAGAAGAAACTCCCCCACTCAGAAAGTGTGAACTGTCCCTGGTCTCTTTCATAACGCCAGGCAGAAATATGCAAATTGTTACCCATGCTTCCCCCGTCCCATCTCCCCACTTCCAAATGCCAACTGGTTCTTTAAATTAAAATAAAAATTAAAAAAAAAAACAGTGAGATGAGAGGTCAGGGAATTAAGCTATAATTTTCCCTGATGCCCTACAAAGAAACCTTTAAAGCTACATCCCTCCCCTACACCCTAAGCAGGCAAGCAAGAGATTGCTGTAGTTTTTGGATAACCTGGAGTGTGTGTGTGTGTGTGTGTGTGTGTGTGTGTGTGTGTGGTATTAGGTGACTACTACTTTACAGATGGACTACAAGGTTGCTGGGGACAGAAGTAGCTTGTTCAGACACCACAGTGAGTCAAAGCTCCATCTCTTTACTTGTGAGCTCTTTCGATTTCCTCTGCCCCTCGGAGCTGGGTTTTCTCATCTATAAAACCAGGCTATACAGGTAGGCACCCTCCAGGGCATTGTAAAAGGTCCGTGAGTTAACTCAACCAATTATGCTTAACACAATCATTGACACACAAATGGGTCCAATAAATGTTAGGTATCATTATTACCCCAAAGAAGATCTACGCCTCCTCTTCTTATCATCTGTTTCTGATTGAGGACAATGGCTTTGTTTCCAGGTCACCAAGCTTTAATTCCTCAGCCAAGTTCATGGTGTGAGACAGGGGGCATTCGTAGTAATGACTTCCTTTCTTCGAGGAGAGTTGTTTGGTCCAACTGTGGTGGGGTTCAATTATGGCTCCTGTGCTGAACCCCTTTATTGACAGGGTGCACACTCCCTCGTGAAGGTCAGCTCATTCCATTAGGAAGTGCTATAATTAGTGTCCTTTCTCTGTTTCTTCTCCTTCTACCTTCTAGCCCCTCGTTTCTCTCTGCTTCTCCTCCCTTTTTTCTTTCCCTTTCTCTTGTCCCTTCTTCCTTAGCCTCTACCCTCTCAGGTCCTATCCTACCACTTCCAAGAGTCAGAGGCCCTTTTCCGGAAGTCGTTCTCTAGTCACTACGGGCTATGGGGGAGATGTAACAACTTTGTAACCGCTGCAGGATCAATCTGAAGTGATACCTTTCCGCGGGCTTTACTGTGGCTTAGACGTCTGGTCTTCTCATCCATGCTTGCAGTAGGTTTCCATTGCTGACCTTGCCAATGATCAAATGAAACGTGAAATAGGCTATTCCGAAGCCTCGAGGCCCAGATGGGTCGGTGTGCAAGCCAAGGGCAGATCTGGGTCTCTGAGAACCAAAGCACACTGGCCTAGTTGGTTACTGCGGGACCTTCTGTCTAGAAGCAATGCCTACTACAGCTGGAATCCTGCCAGCAGGGCTTGGGCCCGCGCGGCCGCTTTAAGAGAGGGGCGGGGCCCTGCACAGGCGAGGCAGGGCCTGCCCACAAGGCTGCTTTTCCTTTTTGATCCATTCAAAAATTACTCATTGCAAATTCCCGGACAGCTCGGGAAGGAGAAGCCGGGGGGCGGAGGACAGAGAAGGCTGCAGAGTCTCAGTGTTGAGACTCCACTGCACAGCGGGCTGAGATCGGTCCCACAGAAGCTGCCGGCCCGCGCCGAGCTCCCGGGGCCTCTCCAGGAAGCGTCAGTCTCCGCCCGGGGAGCTGGGAGCACCGCCCCCGCCGTCTTCCCGGGACCCCCAGCTTCTGTGCGCGGGCGATGGGCGGCCACTGAGCGGACACTAGGCTCCGCGACCCCAGCCCTTTCCATGGCCGCGCGCGAGGAGCTGTACAGCAAAGTCACCCCGCGCAGGGACCGCCTGCAGCGCCCGGGCACCGTCAAGCATGGGTCGGCGCTGGACGTGCTCCTGTCCATGGGCTTCCCCCGCGCCCGAGCGTAAGTAACCCGCCCGGGCCCCGCGACCCTCGGCTTCGCTCCGGCTCGCCGTCTTGGCGCTGCCGAGACCTGCTTGGAAGGATACGGTGGACGAGCGGGCAGCAGAAGTGCTGGGCTAAGGACTTGCTTGGGGATGCTGGGCGGCTAGGGCAGCTGGTTCGAATCCCTGACTCCGCGGGTGGCCCTGGGCGGTTTGCGCGCGGGCTCCCCTAGGTCTCTTGCTATTCTTGGGGAGAGGCGGGTTTCTCGGAGGACTCGGATCTCTTATCCTTTCGGAGTGCCGAGCCAACTTGGGGTGGCACGTTTGGGGGGGGTCTTCTGGTGGCTAGGAAAAGGCGAGGAGCAGCGGGGCAGGGTGGCCGGCACCCCCGCTGCAGCGGCTTCCAACTCCGGATGTCGCTCTTGAGCTCCGGTTCCCTCCGGAGTGGGAGGAGCGGGAGCGTGGGTGTCGCTGCGTGTTCATTGATGGAGAGGATGGAATGGGAAGAAGAAGCGATTCCTCCAGGGGACTAGGGTTCTCGTCAATGGTGACGGCAGAGCAGAAAGCTGTGGGTGCTCCAAAGTACGGGGCGCGAGGGGGAGGGAACTTTGCCCTCCTGCCTCCTCCTTCCTTTCCGAGGGTGGGCTCGGGTCGGGAAGGGCAGAGAGCGCAGGTGGCTGTCGCTGCAGCCTTCAGGAAAGAGCGGGGTTGCCAGCATCGGGCAGCAACAGCAGGAGTCCCCTCCAGTGCAAGGGGTTGGAGCTTCGCCTGATGGAAAGCCAGCGCCCGTTGGCCCGGGAGGGGGCGTTGGGGGGTGTGTGGAAGGGGGCTTTCTGTTTCATTCCTGGCTTGCTGGTTTCCTTGGTGGGGACACAAAGTCCGGGATGGTGGCAGGTGCTGCTCTCTTACTCTTTCAATTACATCACCTGAACTGGAGTTGGGCGAACTTTTATCAGTAAGTTCGTTCTTTCCCTAAGCTTTCATTCAGGCGAGAACTCTAGGTGTCTTTCCTGGGAGCCTTGGTTCTTTACTAACTTAGCCAGTCTAAATAAAGCAGACTCCTGAATGTATCAACCTTCCCAGCCTGCTAGGACAGACTCGAGTGCTGTTTGGCCCAGTTGGTGAAAGGCCACAAAGTGGACCAAGATTTCTGCTTCCTGCTGATTTGGAAACCCAGAGAGAGATGTAGAGGGTTTTACAGGGGATGCTAGGTGAGGGCCCTCCCCCAGAAAGCCCCGAGGATGAACAGCATTCTGTAGGGCCTCGTGAGAACCCGAGCAGAGTCTTAATGTGCTGTAAAACTTTCATGGTTCCAGACAGCTGCCGTTTCTAAAGTGAGACCAGCGTCAAGGAACCAGATTGCTTCACTGGACTCTTTAGATTTTCATATCTGATATTCGGTGGGCTTTAAGGGAACAATCTATTTTCTGCAGTGGGCCTCAGAGGCCTTGTCCAGGTCGTGGCAGACTAGGAGGCTGGCCTGCTTTGTTTTCACTTAATTCCTGGGGTGGCACAGTAGCTAGATTACTGACTATTATTGACTGTCGGAAAGATTTTACTTTCATTACCCATTTATCCTCCTAGCTGCTCAGTAAAAACATAGCCCATGCCTGTCTTGTGACCAGGGAAGCCAGGGCTTGCAGAGGTTATACAACATGCATAGGGTGGTGGTTGTTAGGGAGGGAAAACCAATTCAAACCCAGGCCTTGTGTCTGCACTGCAAGACCTCACAGATAGAGTCATAGGAGTCCGTGTGGATGAGATGAGATGCTCAGCAGTTCTCTGCATGCACTCAACGGCACTAAGTGGTCCTGCTCTATTTGTTTCTCTCGGCTGCTGGAACAAGTGGCCACAGGCTGGGTGTCTTAAGGCAACAGAAATGTATCCTCTCCATATTCTGGAGGACAGATGTTCCAAGTTGGTATCCTTGGGATAAAACTGTGTTGGTGAGGTTGTGCTCCCCCTGGAGGTTCTAGGGGAGAATACATCCCATTTATCCAGCTTCTGCGGGCTGGTGGGCATTGTGTAAGGTTGTGGCTGTTTCATTCCATCCAGTCTGTACCATTGTTTTCTCTTTGGACCAAATTTCCCTCTGGGTGTCTCTTATGATACATGTAGGAAATATGCAAGCATGCTCACATGTGTCTGTGTTTGTCTGTGTGAGTGTGTGTGCTTGGCCATGTAGAGGTCCATTCCCCCATGCATTCCTGTGTGGAGGACAGAGGTTGACCTCACGCGTCTCCCCCTATTGCTCTCCACCTTATATTTTGAGCAGGGTCCCAGTGATCTTGAGCTTGTTGTCTGGACTAGCCGGCTAGGGAGCCCCCACAATCCACCTGTCTACACAGCACCCAGTGCTGAGATCACGGGTGCTTGCCAGTGCACACAGCTTTTATTTGGGTGCAGCTCCAGACTCAGCTGCTTCGGCTGTGAGCACTTTACCAGCTGAACCATCTCCCAGTCTCTGGTAAATTGTGGCTAACCGTTACATAAACTGTGCATACGTGGGGTCCCATACATGTTCACGCTGTGTAATGTTGAAATTGGGCTGAACATTTCCTCAAATATGTATCCCTCCCTTCCTCCCTCCTTTCTTTCTTTCTTTCTTTCTTTCTTTCTTTCTTTCTTTCTTTCTTTCCTTTCTACCTTCCTTCCTTCTCCAGTTTTTTTTCCCCTGCTGAGACAAGGTCTTTCTGTGTAGTCCACGTTGGCATCAAATTCCTTAGCCTCCTGCCTCACCATCCCAAATATGTGTTACCAGTCTTATCTTTTTTTTTCAATGATACAAATTTTCAGAATTTTTTCTTACTTTTAAATAAAATCTAAAAGCTTAAATGCAGGACTAGAGTGATGGCTCAGTAGTGAAGAACACTTATTCATGCGGAGGACCCAGGTTCAATTCCCAGCACAGGCAGCTCAGAACTGCTTGCAATTCCAGTTACTGCTCTCTTCTGACTGCCTCAGGCACCAGGCATACATGTGGTGCACAGATGTACATGCAGGTAAAACACTTATATGCATAAAATAAACAAATCTAAAATAATTTAATTGTACTTACTCGCGCATGTCCACTCGCATGTGCGTGTGGAGGTCACAGGACAACGTCTAAGAGTCTAGCTCTTTCTTTCCACCTCATGGGTCTCAAGGCTCAAATGCAGGACATCAAGCTTGAAGGCAAGCACTTGGAATAATCATCTCCAGCTCCACCCCGGTCCTTAGCAAATGGCAGGATTCTGTTCTTTTTATGGCTTAAAGTGTTCCACAAATGCCTATGACTGCCCTATGGTCTTGGTACTCCAGAAGTACCTATGTCAAAGTCATCCCTGAACTTCACCACGTCATTCTTGCGGCGTCTTTTCTTTACCATGTAAAATAGCGTTTCCAGGTCTTCGGGATTAAGACATAGATACTAGTTCATAGGAGGTACTGCACACCTTTAATCCCAGCACTTGGGAGGCAGAGGCAGGAAGATCTCTGAGTTTGAGGTCAGCCTGGTCTATAGAGAAGTTTCTGGACAGCTAGGGCTACACAGAAAAACCCTGTCTCGAAAAATTAAAAGGAAAAAAAAAAAAGACATAGATGGCTTTCAGAGAGACATGACTTAGCCTACCCCACATATTGTATTGTTTCTGGAGTACCAGAGAATAAAAACAGTAGGTTTGAGAAATAGAGATTGGGTTTATTGCTAAATTGCTCCTAAAAGGGAGTGGTGTTCTCAGAGTCACCTGATCAGATTCAGTACCCTGAGCAGGCTTTGTTTTGTTTTGCTTTGCTTTTTGTTTTTTCGCAGGGTCTCTTATTGTCCAGGCTTGCCTCAAACTCATTAAATAGCTAAAATTGGCCTTGAACTCCTGATTCTGCTTCAACCTCCACAGTGCTGGGATAATAGGCATGTGCCACACCCAAGGCTGGAACCGTGGTCCCTATTCTACCCTAAAAGCACCAGTGTCCAGGAGTCTCCTTAGTTGGTTCGCTTGGGTCAGTAAGAGCTATTTCAGATTCCGAAAGGCAGGCTTTAAATTCCTGTAGAGAGCTAAGGAGGAGATTGCATGACTTAACTGAGCACTGGAGGAAGGAATGAGCCGTGTCGTCCCTGGGGTCCCAGAACAATGAACCTTGGTGGAGCCACCCTTGTGGAGAGCAGAGCTGAAGATGGGCTACTAACCAGGCTCCCCTGGTGTATACCTGCGTCTGTTGTTCTGGGACAGGGGCTGGACTCTGGGTGGCTACAGAGACAGCAGGTCCAGGTCCCTTTCTGATCTGTGCTGCACCAGGCTATGGCCGTGAAGCTGACTTAACCCCCCAGGGCCATTCGGAAGCCTTCCCATGGGAGTGCTCCTAATGAGCACAGGCCTGTAAGTGCTTGTCAGAGCTGAAAGTGGCACACTGTCGGGCTGGGCCACCCAGGGTGACCTCAGAGACATGTTCTCTCTGCTCCTCACTACAGTCAGGAGCTTGTCACCCCACATACGCTTCAGTTCAACATGAACAGTACTGGAGAGGGATCTGTTTGTGCTCTCCTGGGTGTTTATGTCAGGGAATGGAACAAAACGGGAGCCAGTGAGGTGGGGATGAGTTGGGGACTCTGGAAGGAATCTTTCAGAGGCCGGATAGCTCATCCCTTCCTTTTTCTTTTTATGCTCAATTAGCTCTGCACTGGCCCACATGTTCTAAAAATAGAAACCTAGCTTCCTCCAGGCCAGTGAGGTTAGTCTAAAGGAACAGGAAGAGTGATCGCTTGGGCAAAGGCCTGAGGCCAATGAGTGGAGGACCCAAGTGGACCTGAGTGGACCTGAGTGGACCTGAGGAGACTGGAAGCGACCTCTAGCTGAGCGCACTTCAGCCAAGGGTGTCACTGTATGTTGCTCCCCCTCTCAAGGAATAGATGCTCACAATCTCTAGGCCAACTGTGTGCCTTGGAGCAAGTCACTGTGTCACCGAATCAGTCTAAGGGCTCTGCTCTTACAAACGTCCGCTGTCTTTTTATTTCATGTATTTATTTTAGTTTTGAAACAGGTAGCCCAGGCTGGCCTCAAACAGACTGTGTAGCTAAGGTTATCCTTGAACTCTCTGTCCAACTTCCCCCACTTCCTGAGTGCTGGGATCACAAACAGATACCACTACCCTTGCCTTATTTTTACTTTTTTAAAGGTTGCCTGTGGCTAGATCATTTTTTTTGTTTACAAAAAAACATGGTTAGTACTTATTTCCTAATGATTGAAAGAGAGACTGACGGTGTGGGCCATTGGCAGAGCACTTGCCTAGCTTTCGCGAGCTCTGGGTTCAACCCCCAGCACTACTAAACAAACAAACAATTAACAAAACACAATAGTCTTCCAAGGAACACGACAGGAGTGCATTATTCCAGATTCTAGTCCAGGGTCTACTTGACACTTGAACTATCTACATTCCCTTTGACTCTTTTTCCCTCCAGCCTTGTAATCAGATCTTGTGCTTGGCAATACCCGCCCTGTTAACATGGGCCGGTGGAGTAATGGAAAGGACTTGGAAAATGTAGAGCCTGGACATTCATTATTATTTTGGTAATTTTGTGTTAAACTGGAAGGCGACAGAGGTGAGGGGTGTCGGTGGAACTACAGTAAAGGATAGCTGGGTAGGAAGGGCTTGTGTTTCTCAGCTGAGAGTATTTGAGCTATGTCTGGTTAAAGAGCAAGACTGTGGCAGAAGGCTGGAGTAAGCGTCTGGGACCTGGCTTCAGGCGGCAAGTTGATTTAGCTGCACCTCACTGCTCAGAGATAAAGGCATCCCAAATGGCTCCATGAGCAATGGAGGGGCAGCTGGCAGGGCAATGCATTAAAGTATCTAGTTTCTCTGGCTCTCCTTGTTCACCTGTAGGTCGACACTGGATCCCCTGAAAGCACTTGGCCAGCCAAGCATTTCCGACGTGTAGCCAATTCTAACCTGGGGACCGGAGCTGCTTCCCCTGCATCTTGGATAGAAAAATACATTCGTGGTCCACTTGCCGCTGAAGGGCTCTTACAGGTGGCAGGGCAGGGAAGCCTCTGCTTACTCTGTTTATGGCTTGTGCAACCTTCTCTTATACGTGTGTGTGAATGGTGCCGTTTTAAAAAAAAACGCTTGCATGTGCATTGAATACCAACTCTGAGGCTAAAGCAAGGGATACAGGTCTTGGTTTGAAAACGAGGAAACTGGAGGCCTCCGGGACTTGCCTATGATCACACAGTTAGTTTTGAGGAAAGTGGATCCCTATTTCTGTATGGACCTCAAACTTCAAGTTCAGTGAATGTTCTATGTTCACAGAGATTGCAATTTAAAAGAACATTAGCAGGCCTTCTTTTTAGGCTATCAAGGAGTGGTAAACTGTTAAAGATGGTGGACAGATGAGAGCAGTAATATGCCAAGTGCCTCTCCAGTGTTCTCGTGTTGGGTCACCAAGATGGATCAGTAGGCGAGGACTGACACCATGACCAAGTTCAATCCTGGGACCCACGGGGTAGAAGAAGAGAACAACTCCAGAAGGTTTTCTTCTGACAGTGTGGAAGTTTTCTTGTGTTGTTGTGCAATTGTCCCGAGTTCTTCCTCCAAGCCCCTGGCAACTTCCGATCAGCTTGTTGATTGAGTTGGCATTTTCTAGACTTGCTCATTAAGTGGTATCGTACAGTGTTTACGGTTGTACGTAGCTTCTTTTTCTTGAGTTTTGAATGAGTGTGTGTGTGTGTGTGTGTGTGTGTGTGTGTGAGAGAGAGAGAGAGAGAGAGAGAGAGAGAGAGAGAGAGAGAGAGAGAGAGAGAGACTAAGGTTTCCTGAGATAGGGCCCATGTGGGCTGGCCTCAAGTGTAGCCGAGGCTAGTTTTGATTGGATCTTCATGCTTCCAGCTTGCAAGTATAGTGATCACGGGCATGATCATATAGTCAGTTTCTTTTGCTTGACCTTGAGGTGTGTGAATCGGCTGCTGACCTAGTCATAACCCCGGAACACAGCTTCTATGAAAATTCCCCATTCTGCCTCATTTCTAATTACACGTTAGGCGTTTAGACCACATTGGCGATGACACAGCAGATTCTCAAACATAAACACTTTTAAGTCTCAGAAATTGGAAATTTGATGAGGCAACAGACCTTGAAGCCTTTAAGTGCTGTGGAAATGGACACGCACTGTGCCTTTACTGTGTGTGGTGTGCCTGTGCCATCACCTGGCCACCTCGAAGTCCAGCTGCCTCTGGCCAGTTGTTCTTGGAGCTAAAGGCTTTGCTTTGTCCCCCACCACAGTTACACAGGCTAAGATAGTGGCTCTGTGGGAGCCTCTACCGTCCCAGCAGGTATCGTATGTGTGCGTGCGTGCGTGCGTGCGTGCGTGCGTGCATGCGTAGGGGCTTTCTCTCTGCATGGGTATCAGACAGCTGTCTTTATCTGTCTCCACATACCCAGTAGGTATTGCCCATAGGGGTTTTGCCCTCTGTGTTAGCGTCTGGGAAACGGAGAGGCCCTGTTTTTAATCGCCTCCTTTGTCCTGCCTTGGCGTGCAATATAAAAGCATGCCTGGGTTTAAGTCCTAGGCCTGCCCCTTACTAGCCAGTGAAATTGGAGTGAATTTCTGAACACACCAAGCCTCGGTTTTCTTGTCTGTACTACCCCCCCACACACACACACACAAACGCACACAAAAACTGCCATCTAAAGCTCTTCCTCTCAGGCCGTCTTCCTGCCCCAGCCTCCTGAGTAGCTGGGACTATAGGTGTGTGCCACCCAAGCCCAGCTCTGCTGGTGAAATTCTGACAGTAACGAAAGACAGTTGTGCCTGTGAGAAGTAACAATCCGTTCGAACAGTGGGAGAGTGTCTGGCATCCCCTCGGCCCCCTGTAATGAGACAGTGGCAGTATTATTTATTCTTTGTGGTGCTGTTGCGGCCTGGATGCTACCCTGTGCCTTTATGTCTCCTTGCCCCCTCTGAGCTGGGCTGCACAGTCGCGGATGGCAGAGGCCAGTGGTGTTTCTCGGTGCTGCAGTCTGCTTCCTCATGCCTGGCTCCCTCCAGAGGGTCTGAGCGGTGCCAGGCCAAGTAGCAGCAGAGACAGAGGAGAGCCAGCACCACCCAAGCGTCTGGCTGTGATTGATGCCCAGGCTCAGGGATCCGATGGGGTACCATATGGCTGTCTACTGATTCCTCTCAAATGGAATCAGACTTGAGGTCCGGGAGGTGGGGAAGAGAGAAGGGCTGACTCAAGAGCAGGTTTCCTGTGTCTTTCTGCACTGGATGGGCTCAGCCCCAAGCAGGGCACAGAGTCAGTGCCAGAAGAAGGATGCTAACAGTGCCCGCGGGGACTAAAAGCCCTTGTCTTCTTTAAGGCGGAGCCTCTCAGGAACCACTGGGAATTTGCCCAAACACTTCTGGGAGAATCTTTTGCGTGTTTGCTTGGGGGCTGGGTGGCTGGATGGCTGGATGTGTTGGCTAGAACCCTCTGGGTCATCTCCCAAGGTCACATGAGTGTGATCCTTTCTTCTTCCCACCCCCTCTATTTATTTATTTACTTATTTATTTATTTATTTTGAGTCCTGGCTGGCATTGAACTCTTCATCCTGCCTCAGTCTGCCTAGTGTTCAGGTCCATTTTTCTAACACACTCTTCCCTGGTGACTTACATTATCTTCTTTGCCTCCTATTATTTATGAGAGGAAGGTGTCCTGGATGACCACCTCCTGTGCCCACAGCGTCCTGCTAAGTTCTGGGGGGTGGAGGAAACAGCAGATGTCATTTTCACTACTAAGCACTGCTAGAAGCTGCTTGATCTGGCCGGCTGCAGGCCATTTCCATTGTCACTAGGGCGGCAGGTGGATGTCTTCTAGACTAGAGCAAATGTCCAGAGGCTTTGGGCTCCCACCACATGAGTAGGTGACACATGGTGCAAGCAAGCAGGTTTGCCAGTCTGACCCAAGCAAAACTGGTTTCTTGGCGTTTTAGACGTGTATCCTTTGCCTTCCTGTGCCTCAGTGGTTCTGACTACGAAGGACATTGAATTCAGCCATTTCTCCTCTGTTTGCAATCTCCCGGCTCCAGGGCGGTTTGGACAAGTGTGTTTCAACATCACAGGGACATTTTCGTGACTTCGTTTCTATTCTGGGGCACTTGGATCTGTGCCTTCACTTTTCTTTCCTTTTCCTCAACACTTTATTGTGAAAGAGCATTCTTCAGGGCGTAGGGGACTGGCTCAGTTGGTGAAGCGCCTGCTTTGTAAGCAAGAGAACCTGAGCTCCACCCTCAGAATCCACATATAAAGCCATCTGTGGTGATACACGCTGGTCACAGTCCTGGGAGGCAGAGACAGGTGGATCCATGGAGCTTGCTGGCCAGCCTAGCCCAATCATGGGCCAGTGTCCAGTTTCCAGGGAGACCCCTGTCAAGATACAAAGTGTATGACCGCTGAGGGATTGCATGTGAGGTTGTCTTCTGGCTTCCACATGCACACGTATGTGAACACCACACATGAACACACACACACACACACAGGCTCTTTAGGACTGTTGATATTCTAGAGAGTAAATAAATGGAAAGAAAGAAAGATATGAGGCAATTACAGCCATGGGGAGTCATTTAATGAGTATGCATTAGTGTAATTTTCCAATTGGTACGAAATGTGCTTACTTTCCTGCAAAATACAACCAAAGTGGCTGGTTAAACAAGAGAGGAGGTCCTGCCTGCAGCCTGGCACCTGGGGTGAACAAATGATTCAGGGAGACCTTTTCAGTTCCAGGGACATCTCCCCTTCATCCGAGTTGCCATGTGTTTATATAATGCTTTCCAGTGTTTCCTGGCTCCCGTGGAAGCATAAATATTCTTGCATATAAAGCAACCTAGGCAGCAAACTCTCCGGACTAGGGCTGTTTCTGTGCAGGGGTGAGAAGCTGAAATAACACCAGCCTGAGTCTGCAGAATGCCTGGGGCAGGCCGAGGGCACAGGCAAGGGACAGTGGCAGCTGCATGCTCTCAGGTGTAAGTGTGTGGCTGAAGGGAGCTCCTCTGGGAATCAGGTAGCTGAGTTGTTTAGATCCCTGCTTCCTTGGAGCCCGTGCCCCATTCAGAAATATTTACCGAGAGCATTCACTCTCTAAATGTTTACTCTTTGGTCCTGGGAAGGAAGCACTTGGAGAGCAGGAAGGAAGTGTGTTTCCATAACTGCTGCTGTGTACAGTGTGTTCAGCCACAGGGCCATGTGCAGAGCCCTGCAGGGTCAGCCGCGTCCCCAACTCATGCTGTCTACAGACTCGTATCTTCCTCTGCCTCTCGTGGCCATGCCTGCCTGCCCATCCTTTCTCCTCTTTGTCTGGCTACCTTTGGTTCATTTCTGACAGTGCAGCTGGGGCACACTTAACCGCTCTTCCTTTCCTCTTCCCCTCTTCCTGAAGCCTTGTTAAACATGACCCGTGAAACAAACCAGGCAAAGGGGGATCCCTACATCCCCTCCTGAGGACACAGAGTCAGCTGCCCAAGGTCCTCTAATAGCTTTTTAATGAGATATTTCCTGTGTGATGTGATTTTTCAGAAAAACAGAAAAGTATAGACACTTCGTTGCATCTTTGTAGCAGCTGTGGAAGCTTATTATAATAGGAGCTGGGAGGACAGATATAATTAGATATGATCACTCTTTCCCTGGGACACTGGCACAATCGTGTGTGTGAAAGAAAGAAACTTACGATCATGTGGTACATGCAGTACCAGCGGTAAAAGACACATCTGTGGGCTGGGGAATGGAGATCTGTTAGCCGAGTATTTGGCTAGCATCGCCCTCGGCTCAACCCCCAGAACTATGTCAATGAGAAATGTTGATGAATGCCTGTAATTCTAGCACTTGGTAGATGGAGGCAGAGAAGGATCAGAAGCTTAAGATCATCCTCAGATACGTCGCAACATTGAGGTTAGCCTGGGCTACATTGGACAGGAGGAGGGTGGTATGAACAGCTGAGCAAAGAAGAAAACGTGAGTTTGAGATGCAGATACAACAGGATCAAGATACGATCTTCTTCGGGAGGGACAGGAGTTCAAAAGATTTTATATTACAAGTGGAACATTTCTGACCCGAGACCCCAAACTCTGAAATGCCCTAAAATGTGTGACTTTGAGCATACACATGATGCCTCACATGACAGATGTCATACCTGACCTCAGTACACAGAGGCACCCGAAATCCGTGCAGTGACCTGCAGGGTGTGTGTGTAACATGGAACATACGTGTATTTCACGTTTAGATCTGGGTCCCCTCCCCGAGAAATCTCATGCGGTTACCCCAAACTGAAAGCGTGTGGAATGTGAGGTTCTCCTGGTCCCAGCATTTCGGATAACAGATGGCGGAACTGGATGTATTGTGAGATCCAGCTTGTGGGAAAATCCTCCAGAGGGAGAAGGAAAGCTCAGAAGTGTATAGCTGGGATAGCTAGCACAGTTTAACTGAGCCAAACCCTCAGATCAAACTCAAGAGAAGTACGAACAGTAAGGGAAGTGAGGCTGTCAGTATCTAACAGGTCACCTGTGGCTATCTGTCAGCATCTGACAGGTTGCCCGTGGCTGTCAGCATCTGACAGGTCCCCCCTCACTGTCAGTATCAATCAGGTCATCTGTGACAGCAACAAGTCTTAGGCTGCTTGACCACCTGTCTAGACCACAAGATCTGCTGTTTTCTCCTTCCTGGTACTTGCCCAAACTCAGGCTCTAAGAAACAAGGTTACCTGTGTTTTAAGGTTTGCCTCTGTTTTGAGAGGCATGACTGGAGCATTCTCGGGATTCACCGCATGGGATCTCTCTCCGTTTCCTCTTCCAACCTCCCTTTTTTATTTTTTACTTTGAGACAAGGTCTCACTCTATAGTCAAGGCTAATCTGCCTCTGCCTTCTAGGTGCTGGGATTCCAGGGGTCACCATTCTGCCCAGCCTGCCCTGTCTTTTCTTTTGCTAGGGTTCCCCACTGTTGCTGTTTGCATCTGACCCTAGAGAAGACAAGCACCATTTGCTTAGGCCTGTGGGAATGACAACCCCTGAGGAGGAGGGCAGGATTGGGTGGGGACTTGCTGCCAGTGGAGAGCTAGGAGAACCAGAGATGTGTCACCTACTCAACCACTAAGGTGAGAACAAGGGCTGAAAATGGGCTTTCGAGATGAATGACCAAGTTCGAGGCCTGGCTCTGTTGCTTTCTGAGGATGTGGTTTTATCGTGTGATAGAACTTTTCTGGGGAGACGCAACCCAGGTCTACTCACCCAAGATAGGAAACCCATGACAGACCAAAGTACGGATACCACCAAAGTCCAATGTGGTGAACCAGTGAGTTTTATTGGGGTTGCTTACAGGAACATGGGCGAGGGGTTGCTTACAGCAACAGAAATGACTCAAAGACAGCTGCATCACCAAGCCCTCCCCAGCATGGGTGACAGCTCAGAAAGCTGGGAACCTGGAGCTCACTGCACAGCCTGCAGGCTGCTTAGCATGCAGGTCGGAGAGTGTCCTTCCTAGCTGCCTCAGTTGGTGTAAACCTCTTCCAGGCAGCTGGTATGGTCTCAGAGTTTTCTTCGCTGCTCAAGGTTTATTGCTAACGCTGCCAGGGAGGGGCCTAGTGAATCTGGTCAGTTTCAGGGACTTCCTGAAGCTATTTTGAGTTGTTTAGCTTCTGGTTTAAGGAGCTTTCCTGCCAGATGGAATGTTTGAATCTCTGAGGAAACTTCCACAAGAGGTTTTGGACAAGTTATTTCTGTAGGTTGGGTCGAGGCAATGAAACTCACCTACATAAAAGTCATGATATACAAAATGCTACTTATTAGTTATTGTCATTAGTTGGGCTTAGTACTCTGGGCTCTGATAGGGTGCCCGTGTCGCTCCCCAAGCTCCCTTGTTTCAGAGGATAACGGCACACGGTGAGGACAGCTGGAGCTGGGGACTGCTTTAGCCCAAAGGAATCCTTCCTCCTGGAGGCTTCCCTTTTGATTTCATCCCTTTTGGGAAGTGGGGATGTGAGTCATAAGGCGTTAGCAAGTGGCTTTTGTGAAGCACATTTTGTGACACAGCACGTACAGCGAAAGGTACGTGCCGTTGCTTCCATCAGCTGCTGTCAGAAGTTACCACACGTCGAACAGCTTTGAGCACCCAGTGTTAATCTATCAGTTTGGGGGTTGGGAGTCCAAAATGGGTTAAGGGGTCGTTTTCTTGCTCAGGTTTTGTTTTTCACAGTGGGGCTGACTACGTAGCTGGGCCACCTTGTAGCAGGTTTGCCTCTGCCTCCTGATGTTGGGATTACAGGCATGTGCCACCACACCTGGCTCCAAAGTGTGTCTCACCGGCTTCCATCAAAGTGCAGACAAACAAGGTGTTGCTCTGGGAGGCCCAGCCCTCCCGTGGAGTTGCCTACATTCTGTGGCTCGTGGCACCACCCTCAAAACCCATTGGTTCGACATCTGCCCTATGACCCATCATTATTTCTCTTCCCCTGCCTCTGACACTCGTGCTTCACTCTTTCCCTTCCAAGTACTGCTGTGATTGCACCTCCCCAGGTCAGAAAACTTAGCTGAACCACCCCTGTAAACTCTCCTGTGGAGTGGAGGTGGCATCCCAGGTTCGAGGATTAGGGCCGGAGAGCAGGCTCTTACTCCATCATCTACAACCTGTGTTATGCATGTCTCCCTACTCTGTGACACTTGTCACATTTTTCTCTCCTGTCATTAACCCTCATTTGCTGCTTTATTACTTTTTTTCTACTTTTTTGGATTTTCCTCTGTAGCCCTGGTTGTCATGGCCTCAAACTCACAGAGAGTTTGGTTGCCTCTTCTAACCGAGTGCTGGGACTAAAGTCCTGTGTCACCACACCTATTATCCTTAATTTTAATTCCCAACCCTGATATTTGCAATCAAATTTGCTGGGTGTCTACTGGGGGAGGCATCTTTTAAACACTCACACAGCATCTTATTTTGTGTATCACTACAAGCCCATGAGGCAGGAGCGACTCCCCCATTTGACAGGTGAGAGCATAGCCAGCAAGCAGTGAAACCAGGATACAGAAGCTAGGTGGCTTACTGACTGCTTCTTGTTTGCTTGTTTCATAGTTCTGAGGTATTGAACCTCACACATGCTAGGTAAACATTTAACCACCGAGCTATGTCCCAAGCCTTCTTTTTTAAAAAGTCTAACACTTATATATTTATTTGTGTATTTGCTTGAGAGCTATCTCACCAGCCCTAAATTTTTTTTAAAAAATGATTTTTTGAAATTATATTATAGTTACATTATTTTACCTTCTCCTTCCATCCTCAAAACTCTCCCATGTATCCCTCCTTGCTCTCTTTCAAATTCATGGCTTTCTTTTTCATTCATTGTTTTACACACACACACACACACACACACACACACACACAATGCACACATCTATATTCCTAAATACATAGGTGCAACATGCTCAGTTGTATAATATTACTAATTTGCATATTTTTATGTACAAAGAGCTAGCATGATCCTTTCACTGGGTAAATGTTCTTGAATAATCCATTCTTAGAAGGCCATTTAGTTCCACTTAATGAAGCCTATGTGTTATGGTTTAAGTAAAAATGCTTCAGGTCCCTGAGTGGGTGCAGCAGGCAGCAGGCCATGAGACAAGCCTCAGGTACCCGAAGTGTTGGCAGGCAGCAGACAGTTTCAGGCAGGGATGGAGCAGTTCCACAAGTGGCTGCAGTGGGCCCTGAGGGGCAGTGAGTCCCAGGCAGGGAGCCGCAGCCCCAGCAGGTGAGAGACAGAGATGGATAGGCACGCCATGCATAATGAGGTTGGATATTTATTCAGTGGGTTATGGAGGGGCTAGGGGAGAAGAGGTGAGAGAGGGGAGGGGAAGGGTAGAAGGGAGAGACAGAAGCTGCCTCTTCAATAGAGAGACAAAAGAGACTTGGGCTGCAAGCAGAAAGAAAGATCTGCCTGCCTCAGTGGACCAAGGCGGAAGTGGGCAGGGTTTGTCTCTTAAGGGGACAGGACAGACCATTACACTATCTCCTTTGTATTGGGGAAACACGAGGGTTCAGCCTCTGGTTCCAGATCGGCCTTGGCTGATGTAGGGACAGCCAGTGTGCACCCAGCCTTATTTCTTGCCCGTGTCTCCAGGGGAGCTGCTGTTGACTGTCTCCCCAAGGAGGGAAATGACTGAATGAGACTTCGGCCTCTGCTGCTGGTCTGTGAGGTTTGGTGAGTAACAGAAGGCAGGAAACTTGAGTTCCAAATAAATGAGGTAATATCCCTAGATTACACAGGACTGAGGTTATGAGGGCAGCTTGGTTAGCCCCTTGTGGTTGGCTGCCTAGTGGTGGAGATTGGATTGACAATGCTGCTTGCTCTCTCCTTATGGAAGTGTGTGTGTGTGTGTGTGTGTGTGTGTGTGTGTGTGTTAGGAGAGTATAGTTCTTGGAGTCACAGATCACCCAGTGCCTGCTGCTCTGTGCTGCTGACCCTGAATGAGGAGCGATGGTGGTAGAAACAACAGGCACACCCTTGTTCCTGTGGCTTCACCCAGGGACTCCCGGGACAGAACGTGTTGTGCTGGTCTAGGACTGAATTTGTAGTCAGACTGATGCAGGTTCTAATCCCTACTCCGTTTGGGCAAGTTAACAAAATCCCTGTGAGTCCCAGTGTGATCTTCTCTTAAATGCAGGGGATGGCATCCACCCCAAAGAATCATGGTAATTAATGAAAGGAGAGAGTGTACAGGTGGGGTCAGCGTGAAGCCTGAGCCCAATGGCAAGTTCACAGTGGGTGGCAGTTGGGGAAGGGGCCTGTCTTTAGAACCCCAGCACTGAGAGACCTACAGAAGAGAGTTCTGAGTACAGATGGGATTTTTCTATTTGTTTGGGTGGTTGTTTTGAGTCTGAGTCTCATGTAACCCTAACTGGCCTCCATACGACTCACTGTGTAGCCGAGGAAGACCTTTAAATTCTTCCCTCCTTGGAGCGCTGGGAATACACTCAAGTGTGCACCAAGATGCGTGGCACATTTTGGTTTCTTCTTGCTGCCTATGCTGCTCCTGAAGTTCAAGATTCTCTGGTCTCAGCCTCTCCGTTGTTCGGAGCTATGGGCTAGACCCACCACACCAGGCCAAGTGAAGATAACAAGCCACTCTTGTTAAGTCTTTCTTAAGAGATTGTAAGTCTTCCTCTCCCTCCACTGCTTGAGAAGGGAAGGCCTGCAGCCAACTCGAATAGCCCTCTGTGAAACACGTGACTGCCTGGATTCTGGGGCGGGACTGGAAGGTGAAGGATCTGCCTTTGGAATGTGGGAAGGCTCTCTTCCAAAGACCACAGGAGCCACACCACCGCTCTAGCAAGCCTTCCCCATGTGCACAGAACTGGTGGTCTTCTTAACCAAGAAGAATCTGTGGTCAGGGGTGATAGCACAGGCCTGGAATCCCAGCACTTTGGAGACCTCAAGGATCAGAAGTTCAAGGCCATCCTTGGTTACACAGTGAATTGAAGGCCAGCCCAGAATACAGGAGTCTGAGACCATACCTAAGAACAAAACAATAACAGCAACAAAATAAATAAAAGAAAAAACCCATAATACTAGCACAGACCTGTAGTCCCAGCACAAAGGATGCCACAGCAAAAGAATAGTGAGTTTAAGGTCAGCCTACACTACCTGGGGAGGCCCTATCTCAACAAAACAAACAAAACAAGGGCTGGGAGTGTAGCTTTATGATAGAGCTCTTGCCTAAAGTGCACAAGGTCTTAGGTTTGATCTCCAGCTTAGCAAAATCAAGTGAGCAACAATAACAAAACCAGAACCCACAACACATTGGCTGGGTTGTGATAATAACATAGGACAGTCATGGGAGCCAGCTTGTAGGTAGGACTGGAAAATCAGCGGGGCCGTAAACATTAACCTCCCAGAGATCTCAGGCCTGAAGTGTCTTTCATATCTCAGGAAGTTTTCATTCCAGTGGAAGGTCACAATCTTACCTGCGGATAGGCCACAGCAGTGCCCCCTTTGCCTCTGAGGCAGGGCAAAGTTCCTAGCCTCATTTCCTCTGTCAGTCATGGCAGGAGGGCGGTAAGTGTAGGAGTGGGGTGGGGGGTAGGGTTGGTTCTCTACCCATATGAAGGGTCCCAGTACTTTGAGCTTCAGGAGACCTGGAGTTACTGTGACAGGCAGCCCACCCTGAAGACACAGAGGTTGCATCTTAGAACATGAAGTTGTACTTATTTAAAAAATTCTTTCCCTTTCCCTTCTGTAGTCAGGGAAACTGCTCCTTGCTTTTTCCGAGTCATCTGGAAGTAGTAAATAGTGCCAGGCTACAGATACTTAATTTGGAGGATGCTTGACAGGGTAAGGAAGAGGCACGATGTAAAGAGTCGGGTTAGAGCAACGAAGATTCACTAAACCGTGGTCCTAATAGGTACCCAAGATTTTGTTGTATTGGTAGTATTACTCCAGAGAGGAGCAAGACCTGGCCTCTGACTGCAAGAAGCATGTGACTTTGTTATGTGATAAGATCGAGGGAGGGGAGCGTATCTCCCCTCTAATCTGTGGGCTGCCTCATGAACTCGGGAGGCTTATCGGGGCCTTTCAGAGGGAGGTTATCATTGTTAGGGGCAGAATCAGGTCTTAGTTCACAAGGATAAACAACCTTGAGGAACCAGTGGCCCCGTGACACATTCTGCCCCTTAAGGCTCCACGCTCCAATGCTCTGGTTCCTACTGAACATAGCTGACTTTCTGACTGATATCCACTTGGACTTAGAAACAAGTCATGGGGACCAGGCTGGGCTACCCTGGGTTGTAAGGCCTGTAGAGACGAGGGTCTCCCTTAGGAGTCAGTCTGGTGACTTCTTCCTCATGAACACATCCCAGGGATGTTTAGGAAGATTGGCTGCATAGGCTAAAGCGTGTACAGCAGTGAGCTGATGGAGGCCAGCCAGGGCTTCAGCAGAGGTTGGCTTTAAGCATCTGCTTGCTGAGCAGCCCTCTTGGGGACTGTGCTTGTTGTGACTGCTCTCTACACACGTGATGGGGAGTGACCAGTGTGTTGGAGGTAGAGAGTGGGGATGGGTGACTTCTCAGAGACAGCAATGAAAAAGGTGGCAAGAAAATCTGGTGTGACTGAGCCAGGGCACAAGTGCAGCCCCGAGGACGAAGAAAAGGAGCTGTTAAGCTGACGAGAATGGGAATGCAGCCTCTCAAGATTCCCAGGGATGGCTTGGAACTCCTAATAGGACTGGCGTGTGTGTGAGTTGTAAATCAGCCTTGAACTCCTTATGAGAGAAAATTCTAGAAGGGTCAAAGTTGTCACTATAGTTTCCGAGGAAGGGGTCGACCCATATTACAGCATTTATTTTTAGTAACAAATCCAAGACTCATTCCCTGTTTGGTCCTCTTGGCTCTGGAGTTGCTCTATTTCTACAGGGAGCTTCCTCCTCAATCAGACAAGGAAAGATCAGGATGGAGGTGCAAAGGTCTCCATCGGGGTCCTGCAGCCATCTCGGCTTTCTCCTGGATCTTTACCCAGAGTGAGGCACAGAGCCTCACTTTATGTCTTTCCTGAGGCAGGGTCTCAGTGGTCCAAACTGACCTCAGGGAGCCAAGGATGGACCTTGGACTTCGGATCTGGCTGCCTCCACCTCCCTCCCACGAATGCTAAGAATATGGAGTGCGACACCATTCCCAGTGCTGGGAATTGAACCCGGTGCTTTGTGATCCAGGCAAGGCCTCTAGCATCTGAGCCTGGAGCACCGTCTCAGAGATACTTGATTTCAGATGTCCAGAATGTTCTTCCTCTTGTGATAATTTCCTGTTGCAGTTTTCCTTGGTTGTTGTGTTTGTTTTAAACACACGTTTATTGGGCTACACAGTACTAGGATCTGAAAGATACAAATACAAACTGCCCTCTGCCTTCTTCGCACTCCCAGCCAGGTGGGGACAAGAAAAGATTTAAAACACAGAAGAGAGATGAGAGAATAATTAGCTGGCACTCTGCTCAGTGCTTGGAAACAGAGACGTAAACAGAGCTGTGGGGTCATTCGGGAGCTAGGAAGGTGGTGGTGGGGTCTTGATTTCTCCCAAAACGGTAATACAATCAAACTCCTATTGATTTGTGAAAGGCATTGGAAGTATGTGTGTGTGTATGTGTGTGTGTGTGTGTGTGTGTATTCACAGATCACGGCCTCATGCATGCTAAGCAAACCCTTCACTTTTGAGCTCCACCCTCCATGTCAGCAGCTCTTATGTTCCGTTCCCCAGCATCAGCACCCTTTACACCCAGCCCATCAGTGTTGCTGACCCCATTTACAAATGAGGAAGTGGAACTCAAAGGGGCTGTTGGGCATGCCCTGTGGGTTTAGGGGCATCCCTGGTCTCTAACCTGAATTTTCTCGGCTCTGAACGTTTCCTTACACCTATGGTTACAGGGCTTGGGTTTTGGCTTGGCTGGTTTATTTCTGTTCCTGGATCACAGCTTTAAACTCACACTGCGAGCTCCCACACGCTCGCTCACTGGCAAACAAACCTTCCTGGCAACACAGCCAGCTGCTGTTTCCTGTGTTTAGAGACCACATTGCAGGGAAGTGTTCTAAGAGTTGTTTTGAGTGTTGTGTCTGCTTTTCCGTGCAGAAGTGTGCATGCCGCTTCTGAGAAAGAAGAAGGTGACGTGGATGCTCAATGTTATGTGGCAGCCCTCAGGTGCTGGAGGATTTGTGTATCGGGACGAGCCCAGAGCCTTTGTTCTCTGTGGTGTGAAACCATGCAGTTTATGAAGTCCATGGGCTGTGAGGTCAGAGTTCTCCAGCCTCCTCTGACTCTGGGTAAGACAGTTTATGTCTGGGTTGCCCATCTGTGTGACAAGTTCTCCAGAGCTGCAGATAGCGCGTCTGGAGCGCTCGGTGTCGCACGGATCCCTTACACCCCCTCAGAGATAAATAGGGTGCTTCTGCCTCAGTAGATCCCAGAGAGAGGGCTGTTGTGAAACAAGGGGGTGCGTGTTGAAAGGGAACCCTTCTCTAGTTTTCCTCTTGGACAACAGAGACTCCACAGCTTGCTGAATACAGACAGGTGCTGGCTCACGCTCGTCGTGTGTCTACTATGGGCTGCTTTATGCTTTTATCAATCCTGAGCCAAGGAGTAACTAGCATTCTTGTCCTGCAAATGAAGCAAACCAGCCAGAAGTTGCTGAGGTATCCAGCTAGGAAGTGTGCTCTGCTATTAGAGTCCTTCCCTATTTGTTACTCTTTGTTATTCCATACTCTGCCTCACGAGGCCCTGACAGCCCCCTGAAGCTTTTGCTTGCCACATTCCTGGCTATTGAATTGTCTTCCCCTCCTTCCCCTGGGGCTCCCTTCTGTGGTTCTGAACTGGCTGTCAATCCAGAGTTAATCACAGTCTGGCCACCACTCGCCTTTGCAGCTCCTGTGCACCCAGCTTGCGTCACTATCTCGCAGGCAGTACAGTTTAGCTACCTTTGCCGACTCAAGGGCTTGCCGCTTGAGCACTTTGGGACCCTGCACAAACTTGTTGATAAAATAATGAATGTCTTCTTTCTGGGTGCATTCTTCTCTCTTTGTTGAGACCTCTGTTCATTTGCTTTGCTTTTGAGCTGTGTAACAGACCGACGTTGAACTCACTGTGTAGACCAGGCTAGCGGCAAGCTTATACTGATCCTTTTGCCCTCGTCTCCGCACTGGCAGGATTACAGACATGACACCACACCCTGGTTAGCTAGGTGGGATCTTATCCAAGCCTTTCAGATACTTAGCTTTTGAGACAATTTCTCAGGTGGTGCCATTCATTTCACACTTCTGCACCTTCCTCTCTCCGCGGTCCTTCCGAGATGCAGTGCGTGTTTGTGTAATCATGGAGAGTAATGTCCCACGTGATCAGTTAGCGAAACAGAAAACTCGGAGGCATTCCTCTCAGTGATTATAGTCCAGTGTTAGAAACTGACATAAGTCACCTGCGAGTGTTCTGGAAAAGGATGTAGTATGGTGTATATCCTATGAGCTGAGGCATTGTATTCATGAGCGCACACACACGTGCACAAACATGCATTGTTAATTTGTTTTTTAGTTATTTAAAAGATTTCTTTTTTGTGCATGTGCATATGTGTGTGTGCTCATGCACGTGCACACCTATGTGAGTTTATGTGCGTCACATTCTTGATGGATGATCACAGAGGCCAGAGGGCATCAGCTCCCCTGGAACTGGAGTTATAAATGGCTGCATGTTGCCTGGGATGGGTGCTGGGAACCGAACCCAGGACTTTTGGAAGGACAATAAATGCTCTTGACCACTGAATCATCTTTCTAGCCCTCTTAGTTATGGATTTTGGTTGGTTTGGAATTCCTGATTCTCTGGCTCCACCTCTCAGTCTATGGGTTTTAAGGAAAAACAGTTTTGTTTCCTTGCTGACTGTAACAGCCAAGTTATCTTCTAAAGAGTTCTCCTATGAATTAAGGAGTTTAAGAGCAGATAGGAAAAAGCTTAGAAGGATGCTATAGTGAAGGTGTGGGCACAGATATGGCTTCCTCAGCGTCTGCCCCCCTACTTGTCCTTTTCACTAGCTGAAGGCCAGTGCCCACTACTCACTCACCCTTCCTTCCTTCCTTCCTTCCTTCCTTCCTTCCTTCCTTCCTTCCTTCCTTCCTTCCTTCCTTCCTTCCTTTCCTTCCTTCCTTTTCGCTGCACTCAGCCTAAGTCTGGCTGGCTGGACCACATTCCTCTGGGCCCAGGTGACCAATAAGGAAACAGAAAGTGCAAGGGAAATGCCAGCAGCCTGGAGGACTGAATCTTTCCAGTCCTTCTCACTACATTTCTTAGATTGGCCGTGCTCATTTGCTCGTCACTCACCATTGTGGGTGGCGGCCCTTTGCCACAGCCACTGTCAGCTCCCAGGACGTGCTTCCTTGAGGCCGAGAGTGACCTTCAGGACCAATGAATGCCTGGGATCAGAAATTCTCAGTGCTGGCCGGGCGGTGGTGGCGCACACCTTTAATCCCAGCACTTGGGAGGCAGAGGCAGGCAGATCTCTGTGAGTTCGAGACCAGCCTGGTCTACAAGAGCTAGTTCCAGGACAGGCTCCAAAACCACAGAGAAACCCTGTCTCGAAACGCCCCCCCCCCAAAAAAAAAGAAAAAGAAAAGAAATTCTCAGTGCTCCATGCAGTGACCAGCAGGGAGGGGGCTGCTCTGCTCTGCCACTTCCATGTAGAACCTGGCCTGACACCCCTTCTGAAATAGAGTAGAACGCAATCCACCATGAGTGAGTGCGGAGAGTGTCCATTTGTGGGGTGAGGTCTGAGGAAAAGTTACCACACACGGGGACTCAGAAGTTTGAGCTGCAGCCCCTGCTTTTCGCTTGTGGACTGAATAATGCTTAGCAATTTATCTGTTCTGTTTCAGACAGCACGCATTATAGTCTTACTGTATACCAGGCACAGCTTGGCGAGTGGGTACATGGGAATAAACCGAACCTCGGCCCTCAAGAACCTCAAAGTCCTAAACACATGACTCAGACTATGAAGAGGACTGCGTGGTACTAGCTAAGAGACCCTCTCAGCCCTGAGGAACTGGGGAAAGTGCTCCAAGGAGGTGCTTAGGCCAAGGCGCTTGAGAGGACAAGATGGTAGGCAATTGTATGGTTGAAGATGGGAGGGTAGCTTGAGAAGGCAGAGTCATTGTGCACACAGGCAAGACGGGTAAGGCACATGCACACAGCCCAGGCGTGCATTCTTGAGGGATGTGATGGGCAATGAAGCTAGGGAGACAGCAAGAATCACATTTGTGCTAAGCCTTCCAAACAGACTGAAGGCCGTTGAGCAAGTTCATGGTCTGCCAGATCTGTCCGAGAGGTTCCATCCCTATTAAATGTGTCAAGTTCCAACTCCATTCCAAATCCGCTAAATGAGAGCTGTCACTTTAGTAAATTCTCCTGAGGACTGGCATGCACCGTAGCCATTTTATAGCTGAAGGTTCATATCCCTGGATTGAACCAACAGCCTTGTGCTAAAATATTCAAAAGCAGTGCAAGCCATGTGCATAGTTCAGTTATTAGCACATTTGTGTGACATGTAGAAAGCCCTGGATTTCATCCCCAGTGTCACAAACAGAAACAAACAAGGTGTGCCAGGCATGGTGATGCACGCCCGTAATCCCAGTGCTTAGGAAACTAAGGGTCACTATAGCTTTAAGGCTACACATAGGTGCTACATAGGTGAGCCCCTCAGGTCTGAACATGAAGGGTAATTTTCTTATCATTATTGCGCAGTCAACTACTGACGTTGCATTTCTGTTATAAATTGTAATGTAAATATCTCATATGTGACCCCCAAAGGAATTGGAACCCGCTGATTGAAAACTCCTGCTCTACACTAAAGGACAGCAAAGTTTATGAAGAAGCAGAGAGAATATTCTAGGCCCCATGAGTCAGGTGGTCTTTTTGGTGTCTGTTCAATGCTATGTTATAAAACAAGAACAGAGACAATACACACACACACACACACACACACACACACACACACACACATACACACACACAAGGGACTGTGCCGGGCTCCAGTAGGTAAGCTTACTGAGTCTGATTTAATGAAAGTTTTATGTAGTGTGAAGTTTTATTCTTTAAAAAAAAAATTAAAAATGTAAAAACTTTTCTTGGGGACCAGGGAGAAAAGCTAGGCCCTGAAAAGCAAGTAGTGAGTTGGGTTTGGCCAAGGGCTATTGTTTGCTGACCCCTATCTCGAAGATTCCAGACCCTCAGTTTTCCAATAATACCTCCTGGCATAGATACTTCAGAGAGACTTTGAAAATCAAATGTGTTGAGGAGGTACCCACACCAAACTTGTTATTTTCAGGTAAGGAAATGGAGGCCCAGAGCCGGAGTGTGGCTTGCTCATGGGCGACCAGCCCCTACCCTGCTAGGACTCAAGCTGGCAGCTGAATTCCAAGCAGAGATGATTTGAAAGGAGAGCAGAGCTTAAAAGGCAAAATTAACCTGCTTTCTGACATGTTACAAATGGCTGCTTATGGGCTGTGCAGCGTCAGGGTTGCTTTCCAATGTCAAGTGCAGTTAGCAGCCAGTCTTGGGAAAATACACTGCGTAGGGCAAGGAATTTTAGCACCTGAAATAACACATGGATGTTCAAATATATGTATCTGAGGCAGGGCCTTGCTATATAGCCATGACTGGTCTGCCTCTCCCTATGTAGCCCAGGTTGTCTTTGAACTTGCGGCTGACTCTTTTGTCAGCATCTGTAGAGTTGGGCGATGAACATTAACCCCCACACCCTGCTAAATGAAGCAAAATGAAGGCTAGGTTAAATGTTATTCCCTTCCCAAGGTTTGGCTGTTAATTATTTCATTTAAACATCTTTGTTTATTGAAATCTTGCTGCTCAGAGTAGTGATCATTTATTGTGAAGGTTATTTAAAAAGAATGATAAACTGAATTGTTTTCTCTGTTCTTTCATCCAGACCGGCAGCGTACTGGAATGACCTTTTTGTTTTGTTTTCTCAGTCAGGGTCTGCTCACGTAGCCCAGGCTGGCCTGGAACTCATTACGTAGCCCTGAATGAATTCAAACTCCCTAGTTTTCTGCCTCAGGCTCTTAGTAATCCATTCTGTAGCAACACTCAAGACTGACTAAAATAAAAGAAGTCAACCGTAAAGTCCACCTCTTCTGAAGTACAGATTGTCAGCCTCATCTCTTTTTCTGGGTTCCAGTCCAAGTTCCCAGGCAGACAGAAACAGTGGCTCACAGAGGAAATGGAGTTTTGCCCTCTTCCACTTCCGCTTCTTTGCTTTTTGTACTCGGAAGGATAATGCTGAGATTGATAACGCAGGTTCTGGGCAAGCCCAAGAGAGTGATGACTTCTGAAGTCAGATCCAAGGATGTCGCTATGGAGGTACCAGTTGCCCTCGAATTGAAGCCCCAGGTCCCGACACCCAGGAGCTTGCTCATCCATTGTTTGGGTGTCCTGGTCTTTGTTCTACTGGACACCCAGCTTGTACTCGGCCCTAAGAGGCAACAGGAGCAGGCTCCCTTGCGCACTTCCGTTGTGCACACGTGCGTATCCTTGGGGCTTGCTGGACAGCTGGACAGGCAGCCTGAATCAGCAAGTTCCAGGTCGAAGGGGGAGGGGCAGGGAAGGAGGGAGGGAAGGAGGGAGGGAGGGAGGGAGGGAAGGAAGGATGCTGTCTCAAAAATTAAGGTGGAGAATGACTGAAGAAGACATCCAAGTTAACCTCTGGCCTCCAGATACCTGTATGTACATGTAATGTAAACACACACACACACACACACACACACACACACACACACACACATCTACTCAGAGACTGAGAGAAGCCTGTTGTGTCCTTGGGGAGGAGATGCAGAGAGAAGCCTTTGACTATTACCCCACACAGTCTCCATCATTCTGGGCATCTATGATCTGAGATGCCCTGCCTAGGTTCGGGAGCCTTGTGTTGAGCATAGCAGCAGCGAGCTGACTCATCTCTGCCATCCAGGGTGGCCCAGCTGCCAGGACCAGATTGGCCTGTGCCTTCCCTCATTTCCCTCCCCCACCCCATTTGCCCTGCGTTGTCAAAAAAAAAAAAAAAAAAAAAAAGCCATGTCTTGTGAATCATCTGCCCTCATGGAGCCACTCAGAAAGCTCAATGGGCTTGGAGGGGTGGGGGTGGGGTGGCATATTGTCCTCCTAAGTAGAGCCCTGCTGAGTCACTTTGAGGACTGGCACAAATTTTTTTTTCTAAATAATTAATCATAGCAGTTTTTATTTATTTAGTAGCTGACACTGTGGCTGGCCCAGCAGAGCCACCGGTGCTGTTGGACGCCCATCCCAGCTTGGCGCAGACTGCTGCCTTCACTTGAGAGACGGTACCCCTCCTTCAGGGTTCTATGAGGCAGACTAGTAACATCCCTGAGTTGTAAACAAAACAGGGAGGTGCAGGGGAGTTCGCCTGTCCCAGGTGAGGAGCAAGGACTGAGCCCTAGCCTTGAAAATACTTTTTTTTCCTTCCAGTCTGCCTTTTCTGAGCCCCCCCCCCCCGCCCATGCCTTCTTTGCTTGGCACTGGAGACTGAACTCAGAATTGGCCTAAATGTGCGTCTGTTCTACCACAGAGCTGCGTAACAACAGCCCGTGGGCTGCAGAGAGGCAGGTAGAGGGACTTGCTTCTAAGTGATTCCTTGGGCCCACACAGTGGAAAGAGAGAACCAAGTTCTCTGACGGCCATATGCATGCTATGGCCCATGCTTATACACACAGCCTTGATGTCAAAAACCTCTGAATTCTGCCTGTCAGATTTTGGAATTCGAGGCATGTACCACCATACCCAACCCAACTTTTATTATTTCCTATGAAAAGTTGAGAAATAGGCTGGATCTTTTTTTCTTTTAAGTTTGGTAATCAGAGCACTTGGTAGCAGAAGCAGGAGGATTGCTGTGTGTCTGAGGCCAGCCTGGATTGTGTTCCTGTTAGTTTTTATTGTCAACTTGATATGACCAAGAGTCACCTGGGAAGTCAGAGTGTCAACAAAGGATTGTCCAGATCACAGTGTGTCTATGTATGCCAGGAACTGTCTTGTTGTTTAGTGGTTTGTGAAGGCCCAGGGCACCATGGGCTGTCCCACTCCTGGGAGGTGGGTCTGGGCTGTGAAAGAAAGCCAGTGGGCAGCACTTCTCCATGGCTTCTGCTCCAAGCTGCAGCTTGAACCCTTGCCCTGACTTCATTGATAGAGGATGCCATGGCAGAAATAAGCTGAAATAAACACGTTCTTCCCCAAGTAGCTTTTGATCATGGTGTTTATCATAGCAACAGAAAGCCAGCTCTAGGCCAGTCTGTGTAGCTAACCTGACCATCCAGGGCTACAGAGTGAAATCCTGTCTCAGAAAAACAAAACCAAACAAACAAACAAAAAACTCTTCCCAAACCTCCTTTTCCCTTTTCCACTTCCTTTGGTTCCTGGAGCCTCAGGTATGGATCGCTTACTTTTTTGTTTTCCCTGTGTAGTCCTGGCTATCCTGCAACTTGCTTTGTATTCTAGGCTGGCCCTAAACCCTGAGATCTGTCTGCCTGTGCCTTCTGAATGCCGGGATTAAAGGGACGTGCCACCACCTCCTGGCACGCATATCTGTTTCTGATTGACAACCCAGACACCATGAACAGGGTGTGTCCTGGAAGATCTACAGTAGCCCATCTCTGGGTTCCCTTACCCACTGAGAGGGTGCTGCACTAAGACCTGTGGGCCAAACTGCGCTGTGAAATTCACCAGTGAATATGAACTGACTGGGATGTTAATAAACTATTGTTTTTTTAAAAAAAAAATGTAGCAGAAAGTTTCAAACTTCTGCCTCAGTAGTCAGAGTCTTATTGTTAGTGAGAGTAGGTAATCGAAGAGCAGGCTTGATCCCTAACTTGCCAAGTACCTTTTTCCTGGATGGTGATTTGAGCTTTCAGTCCCACATGATCCTGCCATGGAACCCTTCACCACAAGGTTGTCCAGCTAAAGTGACACCTAGATGGCATTACACTGTTTCCATTTGCAATCTCCACAGCCTGAATTAAATAAACCTCTCTTCTTTAGTAGCAGCCTGTCTCAGCTATTTCAATACGGTAGCAAAGAGCAAATACAGCCAGTTTACAGGCCGAGATGAACGTCTCACAATAGACAGCTCAAAACATCTGCGCTATAATAGTAATGCGTTTGTTTCCCTAGTACATTGCAGTTGGCAAAGCATTTCCATTTTCATAGTCTTCCTTGACCATCACATAGCTCTTTAAGGTAAACCCTAAAGAGAGCATGTTTGCTGTTGATTGATGAGAAAAGTAGGCCCAGTGGAAAAGCTAAGTGGGTCTCACTGGGTTCCACAGTGTGGGGTGCAGTAGAAATCAGGCTCGGCCCGGGGTAGCTATGTCCTCTTCTCTCTGCTCCTGGAGCATGAAGTGGAGTAGATTTCCTTACAGCTCACTTGGGGAGCTCTCTGAGGTCTGTTCCAGCTGGGGTCTGACATGGTTCAGAAGCCTTTAGAAGAACAGTATTAGAGGCTACTTCAAGACCCAGCAGAGACCACCAGATGCAGCCCGAGTGGACCCCAGATAAACAGTCTTCTCCAGTGAGATGAAACAGACAGATGTCAGTGAAAGAAAAGGACCGGAGTGAGCCAAGGGATGCGTGGCCATGGGTACAGATCAGCAGACTTGGTCCGGGTCTCTGGGCTGGGAGCGGGTAGTAGCCATTTCCCCGAGCAGCAGAGAGCATGCTGTTGACTGTGGAAGGGTGGCTTTACAGGAAAGGTTGATGCTGAGATGCTCTGAAATGTTACGAAAACAACTATAAACGTCTGGGGACTGAATCTGGGGCAGAGTGAGTAAGACTCTTGGCTGTTGTTTTTAAGGAAAGAATAAGACCCTGAAGAAAGGCCTCTGAGAGGACCTGGTGGGGTGGGAGGAGGGGGGAGCCTGGACTACTAATGCATTTAGCAGCGTTTCTAGCCTTGCTTTCTCCTCTCCCTGATCTCCGTTTCCCACATCCACTCCCACGTGCAACTGCTCTCAGACAAATCGATGTCTGTGATTCCTGTTTGTCTCTAAGTAAAATGAGGTCATTGCTATTATCTTCACACCTCCGGTGAAGTGAGACGTAACATGTATGAGAAGTTGAAGGTTTATCAAAAGCAAGCTGCACAGATGTAGACTGAACAGAGGTCGTTGTGGCCGCCTGCAATTCCAGCACGCTGGAGGAAGGGATCTTGCAGGAGGATCCATGTAACAAGCTCGAGGCCAGATCAGGCTACATGGCTTTGTCCCCCCCCCCAAAAAAAAATAAACAAAAACAAAAGGTAAACATTTTTTTAAAAAAATTCCATCAGCTTACACACGTCAGAAGTAGCATCTAAGATATGCGAAAGGTATTTTAGAGTCTTGGATGATCCCAATCGAGCAACAGTGATGGATCAACTGCCTCGACACGATACAAAACCTCTACTTGAGATGTTTGCTCAAAATGCTGGCCTTCAGATGGGGAGTATTATGCTGCCTAGCCTGAAAAATGGAACGTTTTAGCCCTTGAGAGGGAGGGTGAGCCGGTGTGTTGGTTTGGGAAGAGCATTGTGGCTCTTTAATAGCCCCTGAAGGCGCATGTACAACAGCTTGGTCTCCAGCCTGTGGTCCTATTGGGAGTGCTGTAGGAATTGTTCTGGAATGAGCACCCGGACACCAATGAGAGTGCAAGAGAGGAGATGTCACCAGTGGACCAAAGCCAGGACCCCTTAAAGGCTTCAATACCGGGTCTAGTTTGTATTCTCATTTTATACTCTAAAACTACAAGGTGGGCAGACAAGCAAGATTTTACAGAAGCTTACACGGCAGCCATCAAGTTGTTAGGAGCAACGGCCCGTTGCTTTAGCTCTTTCTCCATGTCATTCTGTTTTAGGTAGCAAGTGAGGTCATGCTTGGCGAAATAGGCAGTGCACACAGTGCTTTAATTAAGTCACTAAGTAAATCAATAGCTAATAATTGGTCTTTTCTACCTTATTCTATGAAAGGAGGGAGTGAAAGATATTGTAGGTGAGGCCTTGTCTTGCTTTATGTTCTGGTTATTGGGATAAGATACTCTGGCCAAACAGCTTAGGGAAAAAAGGGGGTTTATTTCAGTTCACAGTCCCAGGTTATAGTCCACGGTGGAAGTAAAGTCAAGGAATTGAGGCATCTGGTTGCATTTACATCTGAAGTCAGAAGAGAGTAATAAATGCAGGCGGGCTAGTGCGTGGCTCACATCCTCCACTCTTACAGGCGTAGATCACTGCCTAGGGAATGATGCCACCCACAACGGGCAGGTCCTACCAAATTAATGTGATCAAGGTAATCCCCAGAGACATGCTCAGAGGCCCACCTCCCAGGTCATTCTAACTTTTGTCAAGTTGACGATAATTGTCAGGTGACCATCACAGACCGGTTGGAAGGAAATTAGTTGTTGGGAACATGCCTCTGAAGGGATATAAGACTCTAGTCTAGACTATAAAGGAGTTAAGACCTTAGGCCCTTTGCTTTGCTTTCTGGTTTCCCTGTCCTCCTGCTGCCAGGATGCACTGTGCAATCAGGCCCAAAGCAGCAGGGCTACATGACCACAAACTAGAGCCTCTGAATTATAAACAAAAAAAAATCCTATTTTTTAAAAGTTAATTTAATTTATTGAAATAGGATCTCATCTAGCCCAGACTAGCATTAGATTCAATATACAGTGGAGGCTGGTCTTGAACTCTTGAAACCCCTGCCTCCACATTCAAGTGTTGGGATTTTAGGTGCCTGCCATCACACCTATTTTTTTTTTCTGTGACCTGTATAGAATTGACCTGATTTGGGTGACTGGGAATGAAGAAATGACAGAGAGACACAAAAACACCTACCAGAAAAGCTAGGGTTGGGTAGGTGATGTGTTCTGATGGAGAGGCACGGGCAGCCCAGAAACTCAGCTGTTTACTATAGCAGCTAAAGCAGGGGGTAAGCTAGGTAATAGCAGAAGGGGTCTCTGAGAAGGAGCGTCCGAGGGTGCAGGAAGCGGGAGGCTGTGGTTCATGCTTTCTGCACGCATGGTCAACATACATACTAGGACGGACCAGGGGAAGTTTTTGCTGTTCCATGGGTCTAAGGCCTTAGGGTTCTCGACACTGGCCTTACCCATGTTGCAAATGCTCGTTCATACAAGGGCACACTTCAACCCTGCACTCTTTTCTCTGTTGAGTTGATTTTTCCCAAGTATTTTGTCACAATAGCAGAAGTGAGGAGTGGATTTGGGGTAGGCAGCACCCACTCCATGAGCCCTGTGTGTGTTGTGCTTTCTAAGGTCATCCTTACTAGTTTCAGAAGCCCTCTGAGGACTGGGGAGTGACCCCGGCGGGGTAGAGCACTTGCCTAGCATGTGTAAAGTCCTGGTTCCGATCCCCAGCCTTGGGGAAGTGGACAAGCCTCTGGTGCTTATTTCATAGCTGAGAAAGTTAACTTCCACAGTATTTGTCAGGAGAGAAGGTCAGCATTGAACCCGAATGGACCTGAAACCCAACTCACACTTCCCACCATAGCATCTTCCGCGTTTCCAGACTGGTTCCTGCCCGAGCTCTCTAGTGTCTCCAGGTGGGAGAAGATGTCAAGTCATGAAGCCAGCTCTGTGCTGTTTGTACCCCATACACTGATTCAAGCCCCTTGCTTAAATATCCAATAGCAATGATGAGAGCAGTAATAATACACAGCAGAGACCGAGAACATTCAGGAACGGTGTTTTTTTTTTTTATTAAGTAGCAAGTAAGTTCCCTTACCAAATGCCTGAGTCTGTCAGCTTATAAGGAAGAAGATTTTATTTGGTTCATGTTTCATTAGGTTTCAGTTCATGGTCAGTCTGCTCTGCTCCTCTGGGCCTGCAGCCCAACACAGTAGCAAGAGTGTGAGCAAATCTCTTACCTCACAGTGGTCAGGAGACAAAGGGAGAGAGAGCTTAGGGTTGGAGCCCCCATTGCCCCCTTCAAAGATATTCCCTCCAGCAACCAAACTTCTTCTCAGTAGGACCCGCATCCTAAAGGTTCCCCCCACTGGCCCGTAGTGACACAGGCTGAGAGATGTGTTGGATACCTGCAAGTGCAGGTGGTTTTATTTTGGGGCCCCTGCTTTCCTGTTTGGGGGTGTAAATGTCCGCACCGGTTAGCAAGATGTGCGCAGCTCTCAGCCAGCTGTTGATTGGCCTGTGCCATCCCAGCAGTCACGCTATTCTTCACATTATCACATATAATTACATGCAGGTTAGACAGAGCAACTTTTCCATATTGAATGGTCTTCCCATCTGACTTCTGCCTTTGTGTGATCATACCACGTAATCGGCTCCTTAGTTTTCAGCAATAATGGGTGATTTTGTTGAGGTCACCATACTTACATATGCAGTCTTGTGCCCTGAACAGTCCAGACAGATAAAGGCTTTAGAATACTGGAGACGAAACACCCATCTCAAAGCCCTGCCTGGAGGGTTACAGATGATGGTTCACAGACGTGGAGAAGCACACTGCCTCTAACAGAATCAGCCCTGCGTAAACTACAGCTGTTGTGGGCTAGCTTCCTGTAGGTCTGACTGTGTTCTTAAGTGAGACGCTAAAAAGTAGAGTTATATTCTCTTGACATTTCAAAGGTGTGTGGTTGGACTATGCTGGCCTCCACAAGGGTCGAGCGAACCAGAAAGCTGGTGCGATGGTTCAGCTCAGCCATTGCCTAAACCAACTAGATAAGTTGACTGGAGACCACAGACAGCAGACAGGCCTACTGTGGTCATCCTAGCATCCTGCCCAAGACCTCCGGGACCAGATCCTCTGTACTGCATGCCCAGCGGCAGCTAGAGTTAGATACAGACCTGTGAGAGCCGGAGAGAAAGCCGTGGCCTAGGCCTAGTTCCTTCTTCCAAAACTCAACCTTGCTCCTGTTTTTCACATCGTATATACCGGCCTCAGCTAATGACCTGTGCTCCCCAGACAGAATTTGTCTGAGGTGGTGACCCCTGGGGGAGTGGATCAAGACTCCTGTCTTCCCTCCGTATGTGCTGTTACTTTCACAGGATTTCAGAGCAAAGAGGAAGTCTCTGGGCATTGTGCCCAATCTCTCCCTTCTGTGAAAAGAGGAAGCTCAGAGAACATTTAAAGGATTTGTTCAAAGCCGTGAATATGTGGCAATTCAAGGACAAAGTCCCAGGTCTTCTGGTTCCCCCCCACCCCCAGGGATTTCTCCCATCACCTGGTCTATGATCATCTAAAGCCAATAAAAGGTCATGGCTAAGAAGTTGTCTGGCTATGTTCGCCTCTCTCTACAAAAATGGGTGTTGCTCTAGAGCAGTTCATCACTGGAAAAGTGAAACCACATGGCCACATGACCTGCCCTGGGCCTGGCTAGACCTTCCCTGCGGATTGTTCTGGAATCATCACCGAGAAACAGGAAGTAGACTTAGGAGGCAGCTCAGTGGTAAAGAGGGCTTATCTAGCATGCGCACGGCAGTGCTCATTCCTCAGCCAGCTAAGCGCATAACCGTTCCCTTCCTGAATTCACACAAATGTTGGAGCTAGCTTTCGAAGGAGAAAATTGCTCCTTTATGGACAGAAACTCCTGCCATCCAGCAGGTAGTGTTTTTCTTACTTTCTTGGGCACCAATGAAAGGAAAGTGGCCTCTCTTGCTCCAGATGCTTTTGACACTGGACTGCAAGTTAAACCATGCCCGCGGGCATCGGCCCTCCCTGTGGGGCTTCTGCTGGATTCTCCCTTAGCTGTGCAGTCAGTACAGCTTACAACCTTTATGAGGAGAGTGTTTTTATTCAGCTTTCAAGGACAGTGGCTTGCTTGTTACTACTGTAGCCACCCACTGCTTGTAGGAAAATCCCCAAATGTCAAATGGGGATATTTTAAAATGAAAAGGAGATACTTTGGGAATTAATAAAAAGCTTGCCTCGACTCTCCTTCTGCTGGTGCCTGTGGGACCCGTGGTCTTGCTGAGTCAGTCTGACTGAAGCAAGATGCCTTAGTGGCCGTTTGTGGCAGGTCCTGGACTTGCAGCAAGACTTGCTTTGTGACTTGATGGGAGCGGTTCCGAGGATGTGTATACAGTCAGTAGTCCCCACAGGGCATCTGCCGAGGACTTTGTTTCTGCTAATGAAAGAGGGTCATAGCCTCGCGGTGGTGGCGCACGCCTTTAATCCCAGCAGTCAGGAGGCAGAGGCAGGCGGATCTCTGTGAGTTTGAGACCAGCCTGATCGACAGAGCAAGTTCCAAAACAGGCTCCAAAGCTACACAGAGAAACCCTGTCTTGAAAAACCAAAATAGAAAAAACAAACAAACAAACAAAAAACAGAAAGAAAGAGGGTCACAGGTTTGGTAGAAAAATCCCAGGCTAGGCCAGAGGGTAGTTAAACTCTATGGATGTACTCGGACCTGGGTCCATGCTCTATGATATAATCTGTGTAATACTGACTGCATGAGTCGTCCTAAGCCAGATTTCCTCACCTGTGCTCTGGCATCCTTCAAAGTGGGGACAACTAAGGGATTTTCACAAAGCACCTACCAGGTAGCAGGCACTCTTTGGATGTCCAAATCCATTTCATGTTCTTGGGGTTATGCTGACTTACCAAAAGGAGGCCGGGGGACTCATAAAATAAGATAGGAGAATGGGAAAGCGTTTGCTGTGAAGTCCTTCTTTCTTCTTTTGGGTAATGTGCATGTATTGATTGCTGTCTCTATGCCAGGCTCTGGCTAGACCTCTGGAACACAAGAAGGAGGCACCCAGTCTCTGTCTCAGACATACAGTCTTCTCAGAAGGACTGTATGAGGGGGTTTGAATACTGTCAAGGGCATTCCTGCAAAGGCACAGTATTCGAAAACACTCAGAAAAAGGAAGGGCAGAGTGTAGGGAAATAGCTGGAGTCTCTTTCCTTTAACATACACTTATGGAGTCGCAACTAATGCCAGACACTATTGAGAGAGACAGGGAAACAAACATTTTTTTCCCTCAAGGAATGTTGAAACTGGTAGCAAAGGAAAGGCCAAACTAATTGCTGCTTATAAGTCCTATAATCAAGGAACTCACATGGTAGGTGCACAAGCTGGGTGAATGATACACACCTGTAATCTTCTCGGGAGGTGGCGGGGGGGGGGGAGGATCAGGGTTTCAAGGTCAGCCTTGGTTACCTAGTTTGAGGTCAGCCTGGGCTACGTGAGACCCTGTTCCCACCACACCCCAAATCATGTAGTACACTGAAATCACAACAGAAAATCCCCTACTGTTAACCTAAAGAGACAGAGTGACACTGCCCAGGGGACAATGACCCAATCAAAGACTGAAGATGTTACTCAGCATTAACTCACTGGAGGACCATGGCAGGCAGAGGAAAGGGAAAAATGCCCCCGCTGGGTGCTCAAAGGCACGAAGAGATGATGAGCACAGATCCTATGAGGGAAAAGTAAGTTCCAGATGTCACCAGCATGAGAACGGTGAGGCCAGCCAGGCATAGCGGCTCACACCTGTAATCTCAGAACTTGGGAAGTGAAAGCAGAAGGATCACAAGTTCGAGACCAGCCTGGGCCAGATGAGATAGATATGTAGCAATTAAAAAAAAAAGTGGTGTGTGAGAGAAAGACGTTGTGTAACAGAGTTCAGGTGGAGAGGGTTTTTGGGGGGAAACTCATGGGAAAGGGGGAGGGGAGACGAGAGAGAGAGGGATGGATGGATGGAAGGTGGACAGGGCCCTTTTAAAAGGGAACACAATGAATGTGTACAGGAGGTGCTCTTAGTGGCTACAGCTGAGGACGTATACCCCAAGGTCAGGCCAGTGCAGATGCCTGAAAACTAACAAGAAACTAAACCAAACCGAAAAGAACGACGAGGCCAAACTGTGCATTCAATCATTCACTCATACATTCCTTCATGCAGTCATACATTCAGTGACTAGGTTCTAGGCTCCTGCAGCTTCCCTGTGTAGTACCCTAGAATCTGAGGTGCTGTGGTGGCTTGGGGAGCATGTGTGGTACTGAACCATGGCTCGATTTGGGGGTACGCTGTATGACACTAGGGAAGCAGTGCCAACACAGCAGAGAAAAGGGGAGAGCTAGCTGGTCTGTAGTACCCAATTACGGGCTCAGCCATCTCACTGGCCCTGTTTTGGTTTTGGTTTTGCTTTGTGTTTTTGTTGCATGGTTTTACTGTGTACCCCTGACTGGTGTCAGACTCTTAATCCTCCTGCTGCAGCCTTTTGATTGCTGGCTTACAGGTATGTTCCAATATACCTGGCTTTGCTTTGTTATGGCTTATCAGTGTTCCCTTGTGTTGTGCCCATGGAAGTTTTTTTTTTGTCAAAATATATTTGAGTAAATATGAATGGGTTATTTTTAACAAAAATATTAAAATAAATTACAGATGCATATAGAGTAGATTTATCAGTCAACTTCTAGGGTGTGGGGTCGTGAGGGAGAAAGCCATAGAGAGCAGGTGTTATGCACTGGGAACAAGAAGCTGCTTGCACTGTGGCTTCCCTGAGTGACAAAGTTCCTGGGTTCTCTTGATTTTTGACATCCCTGGTTTCCTGAGCAGAACTGGCCCCTCAACACATGCTTAAGGTAGGCTGTCTCACTCCGTGTGATCTGTTTGTTTGTTTTTAGGAACATGGTCTCACCGTATAGCCCTCGCTGGCCTAGAACTCACAGGGTTGTGCCTGACTCAGCTCCTAGAGCTGTGGGATTGCAGATGTTTTATTGCCACGTCTGGTTTTATGAGATGCTTCGAATCACACCTAGCATTTTGTGCATGCCAGGCAAGCGCCTGTGCTGAATGAGCCACACACCCAGCCCAACAATTGATCTGCTTTCCAATGTGAAACCTTAGCCAGGTTTGATGATACACACCTTTAATCCCAGCAAGCAAGAGGCAGTGGCAGGGGGCTCTCTCTGAGTTTGACTCTAGCCTGGTCTACTTAGTAAGTTCGGTAGCCTGGCCTACCAAGTAAGATCTCATCTCAGAAAAGAAAAACAAACTGGAACCCTGCACTTATTCCTTCTCTAGACCCTTGTCATCTTGCGGGAGAGTTTAGAAGAAGGTAGAAAATGTGGCTCTGACAGACATAACTGTAGTACTTTCTGTACTGGGTACAGCAGGCTGGTGGTCATGGATGCCCCTTTTCTGTAACCGTGCCAACTTCTATCCACTTGGATGTATTTTTGTGTGAGACAGGGTGCCACGTATCCCAGGCTGTCCTAAGAACCTTACATAGTTGAGGTTGGCCTCAAACTTCTGATCCTCCTCCAACTTCACTTCCTAAGAGTGGCGGGATTATAGACGTGCCCCACCAAGCCTTGATTTATGTGCTCCTGGGAACCGAACCCTGGGCTTCATGCATGCTAGGCAAGCATGAACTGAATTACGTCCACAGCCCCAATGGTGGGTTTTAATAATGTTTCAACCTGCACTCAGGATGTCTCCCTGGGTCATGTGGTAGTGACCCCATTGTTCTCTGACAGATGAGAGAGATGATGAACATTCCCACTCCTCTGATACTGTTGCGTTCTATTTGCTCTTAAGACAATGGGTGAGGTTTTCTCTGTTTTCGATTTGATCGCTATTAATATTTAGCTTATTATGCAAAATACTGAGTTTCATGATGATATTTTTATGCGTATATGTGACTATACTTGCCGTTTCCCTTCCCCCCACCCCTTCTGCTCCATTTTCCGTTGTTACTGTTCTTCACCATTTACAAACATTTCTGCAGTGCCATGTTTTATGCCTAGTGATTCTCTTAGTGCCCGGGGTGTGTTGTCTGGGCAGTCACTTACACAGTGCCTCATTCCCTAGCGGATTGATGATGCTCTGGACAGACAGGGAAAGATGCTTGCGGGGTTTTTGCACTGGCTCACTGCTTTCTGCATCTCAGCCGCACCAAAAAGAATTTCAAGTGGAGTGTGCATCTCATGTCCAGCTACTTGTGTAGAAAGTTGCTGGGAAGTTCCTAGATACAGCCTACAGCCAACCTCAGCGGGTTTTGATTTTCCAGTTCTAAGCAGGCAGACTGCTTCCCGCAAGGCACCAACTCACTACACCTTAAAAGACCAGCTAACTTCTAAAATGAGGAACTTGCCTATGTACCCATGCTGCTGGCCAGCCTTTCTGTAGGCCATGTTTGGTGCCTCGGCCACATTAGGGAAACATTCCCAGGTGGCCCTCTGGCCTGTAGCTTCCCTCCCTTCTATGCAGAACACACACAGTTGCCCTGCTTGCTCTAGGGGAGGTCTGAGTGTTGACAGGCATTTCTCTTTATCTTGTTTTCACATCGGTAGCTGTGCGATTGCTGCACCACGTGCAAGCGTGGGTGGGGGTTCCTCTGCCCTGCTCCGTGCTAGCTGTTAAAATAAGAGGAGTGGTTGATTGTGGTGTTTTTCGTGTAACGATCAGGCCACTTGCAGTTGGCGACTCCCCACCAAGTAGCATGGAATAATTTGTTCATGTCAAAGCAACATGTCAGACGTAGCTCTTTTGGGAGTCTGTTAACAAGAGGAGGTTCATGGACAGTTTTGAAAGGTGGGGAGCAATAAGAGGCAGAAAGCCATGACGGATCTGAACTGTGACTGAAAGTTGGCACAACTATAGGGATGAGGTGGGCAGAAAGGAGGCCATTGCCCACCAACACGGCTGAGTGGAATCCTGCCTCTGAGGCCTCTGCCAGGTCCACTGGAATTACACCGCTGAGACCTAGCCTTGCCCTTGGCCTGACGTGCGATGGAATAGCCATCCTGCCACTCTGGTTCTTTCCTGAGAATGTCAAGGTTGGACTGGGCTGCTTTATCATCATAGAGACCTAGATTCCAGTTCAGGCTCCAGCACTCACTCACCATGCAGGTCTAGACCAGTTCCCTTACACCTCCAAGTTCTAGATCTCAGCAGTCCACTGGAGATAAACAATTGTGTCTCCAGTGGGAATTTGAAACCTTAATGAGAAGACATCAATAGCTACACCCTTGCACCACCAGGTCGCTGAAGATCCCAGCCAGGTGTTAGCTGTTTGCTCAGTAAATGCTCATCTCTGTCCTTCATGATGCCGTGTACCTATGCGTCCCTGGGTAACACAATGACATGTCTCCATTTCCGTACGTGGTTACAGTGCCTTCCCTAAGTGTTGATCATCGAGACACTGAGGCGTCATATCCTAGAGTGGACAGTTCTACTTAGCCTTGTGAAAGCTGACCACAGGTGGCTTCATCTGGACCAATTTCATCTGTGCATTTTCTTTGAATAGGTGTATGGGAACCGCTTAGGGGACTGTAGGACTATGGGAAAACAGGATTGTTGTATAAAGCTCGAGGAGAGAAAGAAGAGAGATGCGATCATGTAGTAAGAAACAAACTTACAGTATGGGAGAATGTGGAGTATGCTAGGGTGGTACCCGCTGGAAGGGAATTAGACATCGGGTCACAGAACATAGTGGGTGCCATTTGGGGGCTCGCTGTTCTACTACCGCAGCCAGAATATACAGCTGCCTCCTAAACCCACCGTGTACCCCACGCCTCACCCCCGTCTTCCTCACATTCAGACTCTCCCCCACCCCTTTGGAGATGCTTGCTTTTAGGCAGTCATTGCTGTCTTTCCCTTCCTTCCTTCCTTCCTTCCTTCCTCCCTCCCTCCCTCCCTCCC
>NC_022012.1:34889813-34896743 GCF_000317375.1 Microtus ochrogaster | reverse complement strand
CCCTCCCTCCCTCCCTCCCTTCCTTCCTTCCTTCCTTCCTTCCTTCCTTCCTTCCTTTCTCTTCTTCCTTTTCCACTCTGCTTCCTCTACTTCCCCTTCTTTCACCCCCTCCACTTCCCTTCCCACTGTGTAGCTCAGGCCGGCCTTGAAATCACAGTCCTGCTGCCTTAGCCTCTCAAATGCTGAGGTCACAGATTCTATGTCACCATCCCCAGGTACTGATACTCATTTTTACCTGAAGTCCCGTGTGTAAAGGTGTAGTGTGTGCAAACAGTATGCTGGGATTGATTCTCCATCTTGGTCTCTGACCAAGGGGCATGCTGGGTAAAATGGTGGCAAGACTCCAGCAGGTGCCTGCTACCCACAGATTATTCTTTTTTTTGTTTTTTTTTTTGTTTGTTTTTTGAGAAAGGGTTTCTCTGTGTAGTCCTGGAACTCACTATATGGACCAGGCTAGCCTCAAACTCACAAAGATCTGCCTGCCTTTTACCTCCCAAGTGCTGGGATTAAAAATGTGTGCCACCGTCACCCGGTCAGATGATTTATTTAACCCTTGCAGTGCAGTGTGAAATAAGTGTTAGTCTCATTCTACAGAAGCAAAGACATCAAGGGTCAAAGTGAGCAGGCAAGGGGTCTAGTTAGCAATGAGCAGGCCAGGATCAAAACAGGGCTTTCTGCCTACAGCTCTCACTGTCCCCTCCACTGCACCAAGCCCCTCCTTTTTGGCATGATGTTTTGTTTGTTTGTTTCCTTGTTTTGTTTTCCAAGATAGGGTTTCTCTGTGAAACTGTTCTGGAACTTGTTCTGTAGACCAGACTGGCCTCAAACTCACAGAGATCCTCCTGCCTCTGGTTCCCAAATGCTGGGATTAAAGGCACGCACCACCACTACCCATCTCCCTTTGGCATCTTAACAGCGGTGGAAATCTTAGGATCGCTGAATTCAAGAACTCCCAACTCAGAAGAGATGGTACAGAAGTCACTCAGAACCAATGTCACATCCTGCCCAGCAGCCTCCAGCATGTCCTTGGCATGTCCTTCAACTTCTCTCCCCCATCCTCTCTTGTCTGAAATGCCTATAAATATGAGCGTTTGCTTCCCACATTTACTAACAAAACTCCGAGTATTTTACCTGTGGTGCTCTAAGAACATGCTATGATTGAACTTTGGAAATCGATTGAGGAATCAATGATGATGTCCACAGACCAGCAGCACCCACAGACCGGAGGCAGAGCTGTTAGTTGATCCCTGCCGGCAGGCAGCATCATGCACCTGGGCCCGCAGGTGTGTGCAATGAGCAGTCAGGTGTTGGATGGGAAGTACCAGCCTGCTGTATGTGGGCATGTTGGGAAGCAGGAGCCGCTAAGGCAGCTGTCACCCCACCTTGGAGCAGCCCGGCAGTAAGAGTGAGAAGGAGGAGAGGTGGGGAAGTTACTCTTCCTCTTCTCCCTTCAAGATCCAGATTCCCAGGGCTTTATAAACTCATGGGAGTCCCCAGGAGAGTGGCTTCACATCCATTGAGAGCTTCGTCTCTCTGGCTTCGAGCTCTCCTCCAAGTTGCAGACAGCGAGGGCATTTTTAGATAACAATCACCTCCTTGGAGCTAAGTACGGTGGTGCAGGCTTAGGACCCCAGCATCTGAAGGTGGAAGCTGGAGTCTCATACCTCCAAGGGTAGCCAGGGCTACAGTCTGAGACCTTGTCTCTGAACAAATAAATAAAACAGAGGCCCAGCCCTACAAGCAACAAATACTTCCAAACTTAAAATTCTTTTTAGGTCTTGCAGCTTGATAGACACACCTAAATGTTAACAATTTTCTTCTCCTCCTCCTCTCCCTCTCCCCTTTCAACTTCAAGTTCAACCTGGCCGTTTTGCTCACACCGTCATTTACTTCAGATCCCAGTGCAGACCGTTTGGGATGTGATAGGCAGAAGGGATTACTGACAGGTGAGGGATGCTTCACCTGGATACGTAATAAACCGCTCAAAATGGTTTGAGACAATAAGCTGAGATAGGGGAGAGCCCTGGACATCTGTTTCCTAGAATCCCAATAGATGGGAATGTTTTGATTCTTTAAGCAGAATCATCTTATTTTATCATAAAAAGAATATGGACATGGTGGGGTGTGGTTTCTGTTAAAGATTCTCAGGTCCCAACAGTGTAACATGGTGGAACCCGTGGGTTTTCCTGGTTTGCATGGGTACGGGATTCTTCTTTGAATTTCTTAGTTTCTATGTCCGAGAGTATTAGTCAGTCCTTGTATTGTGTACCGTGGCCTGATGTCCCCTGGGGTACTGAATATGAAGGGCACAGAGTTGAATGTTCCAGGGTAAAAGTCGACGGGGAAATTACACGGCCTGGAAATAATAAAGCAAGACATTGATAGTGAGCGTGAGACTCTCGCAGCGACAGGTTCTGCTGGGCAGCCTTTCCTCCTCATGGTGCAGTATTCACTCTTTCCGACATCTTTGGGCTTTCCAAAGTGTGCTATTCTTCCACTAACCATAGGCATGGTGCAGAAGTCTGTTCAAGACCAAAGTCAAATCACTCAGTAAATTGGCCCTCAGGAAACTGAAGGTATTTGGGATCTGTAGGGATGACGGGCTTAGACTAGACCCAACCCTCCCTTCGGACTCTCCTAGACATGAAGATGCCCCTGCCTCAGTTGAACTCCTGGTCTGATAGCTTTCTCCCAGGCGTATGTAGGCCCTTCCCGTTTGAGGCCCTGTGCTGCCATGTCTAAACCTTGATCCCCATCAGGAACCCCACTTCTTGCTTGTGTTGGGGTCTTTACTTCTTATACCTCTCTTGGTCCTAACAGGTAATGCACCGCAAGAGGGGTGCTCACCAAACCACCCAGGCAGGAAAGTACCGTCTGAGCATCGAGAACAGAGATGCTTTGTGAGGACCTAAAGGAAGAACGAGGCAGACCTTATGTTGTCACGGAGAGGAACACAGGACTCTTCTGTCCTCCCCTAAACACAAAGATCCCTTTCCTTGTTCACTCAAAGTCAAAAAGACTTCAGAAGTTTTATCAGAAGTTAGGTTTGGGGAACAGACACAATAAGCAGGAAGCAAATTTATCAGATTTTAACTTAAGAAAAAAAAATATATGTTCTTACTCTGTGCCTCGTACTAAGATAATTAAATGAAGGACAGGAATTGTTAAAATTGGCCACTAATTCTGAGTTTGCATTCATTCATTTATTTATTCTTGTATTTGGTTTTCTTCTCTCTCTTTCCCCCTCTCTCTCTCTTTCTCTCTCTCTTTATTTCTTCAAGGTTTCACTATGTAATCATAGATGACCTAGAACTCATTGTGGAGACCAGGCTGGCCTCTAACAGAATTGCCTGCCTCTGCCTCTCAGGTGCTGGAGGGACAGGTCCCTATGCCTGGCTTCATTCTTCTGAGCCCTTTGCTATATAAACAGTCACCCTAGCCTTTCATGACAGAGGAAATTATATCTGGGTTTCTCGAATATGGTGACCTGGTTTTAGTTTCATGGGGGGGGCAGAAAAGTGGATTGTTTTTCCGTGTGTGTATGCCCACGTGTGTGTATGCGTGCATGTGTTTTCATGTGAGTGCTGCCTTGCAGAAAGAGGTCAGAGGACAGCTTCAGGTGTCGGCTTCACCCCTCCACTTTGTCTGAGACAGGGTCTCTCTTTTCGTTATTTGTATCAGTGCATGCCATGCTAGCTGGCCGTCAAGCTTTGGTTTCTCCTCTGTTCATTTCCCATCCTTCCGTAAGACATGGGGTTTGAGATGTGCAGCACCGCCCTGGCTGTGTGCTTCTTGGGATTCGAACTCAGCTCCTCAAACTTGTAAGTATGCTTTTCTGGGGTAGGAAGGATGATGTGACCTGGTCACCCCACCCTGCGGGCTCGCTAGCGATTGTCCCTCCTTATCCTGGTAGACGAGAGGATCTCCCACCTACAAGACACTCGCTCTGATCTCTAAGATGAAAGTAATGGCTTCACACTTGACTCTGCCCAACTCAGAAACCAGCTGACATGGCCCGGGTGCCTGTAGCGGCAGGTCTCATAGAGGCCAAAGCCAAGTTTTGCCAGCAGCAGCAAGTCCTCCGCAGGCTGTGCAGAACCTTCGAGAACCCACAGCTGTTGACGTTCTGCTTATGGCTGAGTCCTTGGCTCGAAGGCTGCCAGTGGGTGATGGAGCCCTGTGGAACGTCTGAATCACAGGTTCCCGACACCTACTTCTCAGACAGCTTTGGGAGCTCACATTTTTCAGCTTTGAAAACACTTTCCATTCTTCACTTGGGTGCAGATGGCCTTTTAAAATGTCATAGAGGCCAGCAGGGCAGACCTGAACACAGAAATAGGGGCAGTCGTAGGGGTTTAGCATCAAGACCGTTTTCCCTTGAGACATTCTGAATGGCCGACTCTGGAAACCATTACTTTCATTAAGTAAGGAACTTTATTCCTGGATTTAGTTCCTTCTCTTTTATTTTGTTTTGTTTGAGACGGGTTCATTGTGTAGCCCTGGCTGTTCTGTAACTAGTTATGTAGACCAGCCTTGTCTCGAACTCGTGGGAATTCGCCCGCCTGTTGTTGATTGGTTGTTTTTACTCTTTGGGCTTTCAACTCTTTGAGAGCCCACCATCCAACTTCCAAATAAATCACACAGGAGATTTTTTTTTCTTATTTATAAATTTCTGTCCTTAGCTTGGCTTGTTTCTAGTCAGCTTTTTTTAAAAAAATAAAAAACTTAAATTAGTCCATCTACCTTTTGCCTTTGGGCTTTTACCTTTTTCTATTTCTGTATTCCTTCCTTTACTTCTTACTTTGTGACCTGCTGTGTAGCTGAATGACTGGTCCCTGGTGTCCTCCTCTCTTCCCATATTTTTCCTGTTTATTCTTTCTGTCTGCCAGCCCCACCTATCTTTTCTCCTGCATTGCTAGTGGCCATTCAGCTCTTTACTAGACCAATCAGACGTTTTAGACAGGCACAGTAACACAGCTTCACAGATTTAAACAAATACAACATAAAAGAATACAACACATTTTGCATCATTAAAAAAATATCCCAGACGCCTGTAATCCCAGCACTCGGGAGGCAGAGACAGGCGGATCTCTGTGAGTTCGAGACCAGCCTGGTCTACAGAGCTAGTTCCAGGACAGGCTCCAAAGCCAAAGAGAAACCCTGTCTCGAAAAACCAAAAAAAAAAATATATATATATATCCCAGAGCACAAACAAATGTAACACATCTTAAAATAATATTCCACAGCACCTGCCACTGCCTCCTGAGTCTTTAAATTATTCACTTCAACCATGATGCCTAGAATTCTTAACAGACTAACATTTTGAGGCATGTCAATGTCAGAAATAGTCAATTGTCTTTATGTTTTCTTATGGGGAATTAAAAGAAAAAAGAAGGCCACATACATGAAGGCCTGGGGTTAAAAGGTTTGGTTTAGGGTTCCAAACCCAATAACTTCAGGTGTAGAAGGTTGCAAGTGCCAGCTAGTCAAAATTATGTCTGGATCAGATCTCAGCTTGTCCCTACACATAAACTACGTTCTACTTGCCACCCAGACCCATGCATCCCAAAGAGAGGTGAGCGGCCATCAGCCCGGAGTCCACAGTTGACTTCCTATGGGCACTTGCTTTTCTTTGCCCCAGTGAGCAATCTTCACTAGGGCTTCTTCATTGGGGCCCTGCAGGTTCCCGTTCACCACAGAGCATCCCTTACCATTATGGAGTACCTGAGTAGCCAGTATGGTGGTTTGGGAACTCTTGCGAGTAGGTAAGCATTGACTGCAAATGAATTCTTTGACCTTCCATCTCTACCTTCCAATGTCATCAGAGGATGCTTTTTTCACCTCACTTTACTTACCAAATCCTTGGAGGGTGAATTGGTTCTTCTGCTAAGAATGGAGTCAACTGTCCTTGATTCCTGAGCTTCCCAGGTGTTGTGTCAATTCTTGTAGCTCCCACTGAGGCACCGAGACACCTACATGGTGGACTGTCTATAATATCAGACAACTGATACCCTGGTGTCTATCTGATACCCTGGTGTCTATCCTTAAGGGTTCAAATTATTCAGCGTAAAAGGGGATTTTTATTTTCTTTAAATCCCTGGTATATGCTCAAGGGATGTTGAGTTTGAGGCCATCCTGAGCAATATCATAAGATATTTAAATGAATAAATAAGTACATATTCCCTTATTTGATAAAACTTAGTTCCTTGTTTTGTAAGCTTGTTTGTATGTTTGTTTGTTTGAGAAAGGTTCTTTATAAATGGGCCACATAAGGCCAAAATGTTAGTTCTTATGATACCCCTGGATTCAGATCTGTGGCATAGGATTTTAAAAAGTATACCCTGGGCTTATGAAATGGCTCAGTGGGTAGAAGGCTCTTGCCACCAAGTTTGAAGATCTAAGTTTGATCCCTGGGACCCACCTTGTGGAGAGAGAGAATCCCACTTGCAAGTTGTCCTCTGCCCTCCACACGTGCGCCATAGCATATGATGGCCAGACATATGTATACCCCACACGCACAATGAAAACATTGTTTAAAAGTGTGCAGAGCTGGTAAGAAATCGCCTCCTCCATCCTCCTGAATATTAACCTTCATCAGGAGATGAAGGGAGACAGAGACAGAGACCCACATTGGAGCACCGGACAGAAATCTCAAGGTCCAAATCAGGAGCAGAAGGAGAGGGAGCACGAGCAAGGAATCAGGGTTCCCTGCCCTGTGGGAAGTCCAAGGAACCCCCACCTCCATCCTCCTGAATATTAACCTTCATCAGGTGATGAAAGGAGACAGAGACAGAGACCCACATTGGAGCACCGGACTGAGATCTCAAGGTCCAAATCAGGAGCAGAAGGAGAGAGAGCACGAGCAAGAAACTCAGGACCGTGAGGGGTGCACCCACACACTGAGACAATGGGGATGTTCTATCGGGAACC
>NC_022012.1:34841371-34889708 GCF_000317375.1 Microtus ochrogaster | reverse complement strand
CGAGCTGATGAGGGAGGGGAACTTGATCGGGGGAGGGGGAGGGAAATGGGAGGCGGTGGCGGCGAAGAGGCAGAAATCCTTAATAAATAAAAAAAAAAAAAAAGAAATCGCCTCCTTTTAGAATAGACTCAGCAATCCTCTCCTCACCGTGCCCTCACAAGGGCTTTGGTTATCAGCACACTGAAAGGTGGTCAGAGGTCTGTTTGCACATCTGTTGGCTGTGGGAAACTCCGCCCACGAAGGTCCGAGGAAGGGGCTCTGTTACCAACAGATCATGCTCTCAGGCTATGCCGTGGACGTTCTACAGTTTGCTCTGGTACCCTGGATACAGGACTCCTCCAGTAGTTACTGATTCCAGTGACTGTGTCATGGGCTGGTTGAGGTTTATCTGTCTCTTAATGTTAAAACATAAAGAAGAGAAGACCTTTGAAGGAACTGAAATTCTTGATTATGATTTTACATACACGTGTGCTAGAAATGATAACGTGAAGGTTGGGTATATTAAAAGATGTGCGGTGGAGACTGTCAGGTGTGGGGCCTCTGTAGAGCATCACATGCCTGCCAAGTGACAGATTGCAGTATCTCCATGCCAAGGGCAGTGGCTTGTCTCTGTGTCTTTGTGCGCTGCTGGGTCATGCTCTCCAGCCATGACTTGGGTCCTGAATCCTGCCAACAGTGTCTTTAGTCTGTGTAGAAATGACTTATAGAAGAGGACTGGCAAGAAGTTTCTGGATGACTGTCTTACCGTTGGTTGTTTAAGCACCCCTTTCCGGTGGAAGAGGGTCACTGGAGCCTGGTTTTATTAGAGAGAATAAAAAGTTAGCAAATCCGTATGATCTGTGAGCACACTGCCGACACGTTTTCAAAATGCATTAGTTCATAAATTCCAAGTTCATAGGACTGTCGCCTGGGCATCCGCCCAATAGTCTGTGAACCAGCAGGTAGCTGCTGCTGTCCTGCTTGCTCTGAGAAGATGGACCCTACAACCCTGCTCTGTCAGGAGTCATTGGTCTTTTTTGTAGTTTGTGCCTCTTCCCAGTGGCTACTGTCATCTTCTCTTTTCCCGGTGACGTCCTCTGGATACCCTTTGCCGAGAAGCTGACTTGCCTGTCACCCAGCTGGGCTGCCCAAGCCCTTTGTCTATATTTAGAGAATCACGATAAGAGAGGATTACTTGAGTTTAGCCTCTTTCTCACAGGGTGGAGAGGTCCCTAACAACTTTTACTGCATTCATTGTGTTACCACAAAACAGAGAGCCAGTAAATGCACAGTCAGTAAATAAAACAAAAACAAAAACATCCAAGTCTCAGGTTGCCATGAAAGCCTTCTGTTTCCTTTGTCTCTCTGTGTAGCAGTAAGCCAGTGATCTCACAGAGTATCTTCTGGTGCGTGAGGGCTGTGGTAGACTTCCTTTTTGACCATGGTTTCCCTACATTACAACCCTAGCCAAGAAGTGAGGGACTAAGAATACAAACAGTGGGCTCTTCCTGACAAGCTGGTACTCTGTCTGAGGACCTTGTCTAGAAGTGACTATGATTGAGAGTGACCATCTTCATGTCCTGGGTGAGAAAGGGACCTCAGAGGTGAGGGGCTCATTCTTCTCTGGGGAGTGACATTCAATCATCTAGAACTTTAGTTCTGCAATTGAAAAAAGAACTCGGGATTCCTAATAGAGCTATAAACATAGGCTTATATTTACATTAGGCAAATTGACTGTTCTCCTTAGACCTCTGTTTTTCCATCTCTAAAATGGAAATAGTGCCGGAAGTGTTGATACCCTCTTCCAAGTCTAGCACTTTGGAAGGTGGAGGCAGAAGGATTGCCAGTTCAAGATCAGCCTGGATTACATGAGCCCAATGTATATGTCTAATGGATATATGTATATCCATTGTCCCATTGCTGCCTCCTTGATGATGCAGCCTGTCACAGACATAGTGAGAAGACAAGCGTTTTGAAAGATTCCGAAGTTAGGGCAAATGCCGGGGTTCTTGTCATCCACCTTTCTATCTTTCTATTGCATAGACTTGAGATGTCTATATAATGCCCATCCTAGGCAAATGACCACCAAGAGAGGGGAACCCACGGCTTCCCCTTGGTTTGGAGCCAAGGTGGAAGTAGCCATGCCGGATGTCCTCCTGCTTTGCTGTTCACCGTCAGATAATGTAGGGCACAGTGCGGGGGGGGGGGGGGTTATGTGTGTGGAAATGAGGAGCGATTTGCAGCATCTGCTCCTTCCTTTCTAGTGGAATCTGTTCTTCTCAGATACCAGCAGCAAGTGCCAAAGTCAGCAGTGGAATTCAGCTGTGTGTGTTTGGAAGGCGCTGGGAGATAAATTTATGTTCACTATTCGGATGTGGAAAGTACAGAGAAACCAGGTGGCTCAGTTGTCCTCCAAGTGCCCCAGGGAGGTGGTAGCTGGTGAGAAGTTTTTGGGGGCAAGCTGTGAGGTCAGTTCAGTCCCACTCCCAAAGAGCTTACTGGAATTGATAGACACCCAGGGTATATTTGGGTATTTCCTCAGAGGGAAAGGAAGGTCCCATGAGAGGAACTCTCCTGCTCCCTTCCACCCTGCCCCCGAGGGATGGACTGTTTTGCACCATGAGGGTCTAACTTTCTCTTACATTCTGCATCCTTGTTGTGCACTGGAAGACTACCAAGGGAGGTGAAGGAATTTCCCACCCGAGAAAGCACCCTCAACAGGAGAACCTGAGTGTGGAAGCCAGGGGAAGACTTGGTGGGCTTCCCACACGCCTTCTTGGCCCAAACCCCAGCCATAGACTACCCCACTTACTACAGATGTGTCTTTTTAGAAGAAGTTAAGTCTCCAGAAGTGGATTTCACTCCAGGGTGAAGGAACAGTGGTGGTGCAGGGTCCTGCACTTCGGAGCTGAGACCCAGAAAACCAGTTAACCCTGATCTTCCTCCTGTGAACCATCTACATTCTGAGCCTTTCTAACAAAAACCTGGAGCTAAATCACCTTGTTCAAGCCTTAAGACTGGACAGGAACTCCTGAACACCCTGGCCTGCCTTTCCTGTAGAAGGATCTGACTGTCAGTTGGACCCTTCACCCAGAGGCTTCGTCTAGAGACCCCGAGGTGAAGTGGAGGCAGAACAAGATGAACTTCATCGCTGGCTATGGATGCTGTCTATGTTGCCGTTGAACTGAGTGGCTTTGGACCAATTACTTGATAACCTGGGGCCCCCATTCTCCTCACTAGTAAACCTGGAGATTCTCGTGTTGGTGGGAACTAAGCTGAAACACTGTAAATGTACTTCTTCTTTCCATCCTTGCTCCCAGTGAAGTCATGACAACTAACATGCGAGACGGGGCAGAATGATGGCTAAGGATGGGTTTCAGGCAAGCTTGGGTTTGTGCCCGAGTCACACACATTGTCCATACAACCTTGTACAGGCTGTTCAACTTCTCCTTTGCTCATGGGACAATATGGGACAATACTAATTAATGCCTATGTCACAGTTGCTTGAAAACTATATTAGATATGCTAAATGCTTACATGGCGCTTGACCCAGAAATAACATACAAGAAATGTAACTGCTTACTGTTACTGATAGGTAGTTGTATAGGTAAAACTCTGTGGTCAGAACGGTCCTTGCATGGCTAACACTGATGAGATATGGTTGCCTCAGGCAGAAGCACTGTAGCATTGCTGTCAGTGTCCGTTGAGAATGAGGTCTTGTACTTGCTGTGTTAAGAGCTTCTGTAGCATCCCTGCCAATGTCCATTGAGAATGAGGTCTTTCACTTGCTACGTTTAGAGTGTCTGAAGACACCATCCAGTAAGCTTTTGGGTCAGCAGACCCTCTCTGATGACTGCAGCTTTAGGAAAGCTCTCATCTCTTGGGTGTATTACTGATGTAGAGAGCCATTAGGAGGAGGAAGTCCACAGTGATGACCACTGGTCCCCTCCTCTCTGTTCACCTCTGCCCTCTGCTTCTCTGTGTCCTCCAAAGTCATCATATTGATGTACTCAGCTTTTGCCTCTTCTCTCATCGAGGGATAATTACAAAACTCAAATCTAAACAGGCAGCAGCAGTTTACATCTGAGCACATGACTTTCCAGCCAAGATCTCAATCTGCAGGGTGAATTCGTCAGCCTCTCCCTCTCTCTAGGGACCAGGGTCTCTAGAGTCATTCACTCTAAGATCAGGGTGCCACGAACCTCACTCAGCTTTTAACCAAAATTGCATCTTCCTGTCTTGAGAATGTTCCAGAAATGGGAGAGTTGAGTGCGCCCCTCCTGCTAACCATCCCAGCAGCTTTTCTCAGGGACAGATCCTGCGGAAAAAGAACTTAGACAGGGGCTCTCAACTGTGCCTCCTTGTCCTCTCTAGAGTAGACAGCTGCAACATGGAATCGGTGGGAGGACACTGTTGAGAACCAGGATGAAAGGGAACCTTGGGGCACAGGTAGGGATGTGGACATCCTGGACGGGGTATCTCTGTCCCTTCTGGTGCTTGCTCCATTGCATGCCCTTTGATCATCTGGGGCCAGGTTGCCTCTAGAAAACTGCTTCAAGCTTTTAGTCTGGTCTGCTCTAAAAGGAAGTGTGGGTTACAGACATGAGTGCCCTCTACCCCCAGGAGAATGACAACCTCAATATTGTCCATTTGGAGATTCTAGTCAGGCTGCATGGCAGAATCCTGGAGAACTCGCTGGAAGGGAGAGAGGTTGTCCCCACTTTCCTCCTAGTAGAAGACCTGGACATGGCTGCCTTGGTCTCACAGTTTCTGCACCGTAGAGTGACTCACTGACCGTCATCTCCAGTCTCCTTGTCCTTCCTGTCTTGGGTTGACACAGACTCCGAGCCTGAGTTTCCTCCAGCACAGCCGAGGTCTCGGTACTGTGAGCTAAACAAACCATGGCAAGCTCAGATTCCAGGCCACTCTCGTGGGACTTCCACAGGGCTCCTTTGGAGCTGCCTCCCAGTATCAGAGGCCCTGTCTCTAAGTATCAATATTTTTCTCAGGTCATCTGCGGATTCCCTAGTGTCGCAGAGTAAGGACGAGGAAAGATTCTGTCTTTCTTGTCCATCTTTGATCTCTTTCTAGATCTTGATTGGTCATCCGGGAACTGTTCAGGACCCCTCGTTACTGAAATCTCAGAGACGATGGTGAGCGGACTTGGAGGGGAACTTTCTGACCATGTTGCATTGTCCCTCTTGTGAGTAGAAAATTCTAGACAGTTTGATGTAGGTCCCCTCTCTGACCCCAAAGAAGTGATCCTACTCTAGGGCCTCCCAAGAGAATCAGGACATAATGGACCTGTAGCCCCAAGAAAGAGTTCCTGGTCGTGGTCAGGTGTGTGGGGAGAAGCGTGTCCTGGCCACACCCAGGCAGTCTGGAACCTGTGGTCCCCACCACATGCATTAGGCGTGGTTGAATCACTGCAAACAGCCCAGGGCTGCTGTCGGTGGGGGTGGGGAGTCAGTGGCTATAATTAGCTCCTGGAGTGCCCTGTGTTCAACAGAAGGGAAACCGCCCCTTGAAGTGTGTCTTATTTTCCACTGTTGCGCCCCATGGTGTCAGCACAGGTGCCCTTAAGTTGGCCAGAGCAACTCGTTCTCCAGGAACTGCTGTGGCTGTTGGTGGCAGTTCTACAGCTTTTGAGAAGTCTCACAGGGCCTGGTCAAGCATCAGCAAATGATTTCCGGTTCCCTTCTCCCCTCCCCCTTCTCCCCCCACTGACATCATTCACCTGACGTTAGGCCACCATTGCATGGGGAGAAGCTCAACTCTTGAGGGTATTTCTCACCCAGGATTTAAAGGCACCCAGGAGAAGAGATACACCTACACCCAGCCTACGTCAGATGTCACTAACCTTGTTCCGAACAACCTGTTATAAAGTCCCTGATTTATTTCCAGAGCTGTAGAGTCCTGCCTGGTCTCTGTGACAGTTCATGACATAGACATATAGTGCCGAGAGGAATTAGGGAGAGCTGCCGTGTCTACACACTTAGACTTGACTCTGGGCTCTGCCATGTCTGGTCGTTTGGCCTTGGGCAACTCCTTCCACTTTGGAGGACTAACCTGATCCTTAAAATGGGGTCATTCGTGTGCCTCACGGGACTGTGCAAGGATGTAGTATCATGACCAAAGTACAAACAAATGAATACAGCATCCAGCAGGCTCTCAATAAAATACTGTTTATATCGAGAGTAATAGTAGGATACAGGAGGGAAGCATTGCAACACTGGGGTTTTTAATTCAGGGCTGTGTGCTAGTTACCTAGTGCTTTCTTAGTGAATAACACGCCCAGCCTATGAACATATTCTTTTGTTGTTATTGTTGTGAAAATAGTTAGACTGGAACCAGTAAAAAGATAACAGAAAGTTAGAACTAAAGCTGGGCGGTGGTGGCGCACACCTTTAATCCCAGCACTCAGGAGCCAGAGGCATCTGGATCTCTGTGAGTTCGAGGCCAGTCTGGTCTACCTAGTGAGTTCCAGGACAGCCAGAGCTGCTATTCAGAGAAGCCCTGTCTTGAAAAAAACAAAACCAAAACCAAAAAAAGAAGCTAGAAATATAAAGCTGGCTATCTCTTGGAGCCTGTGTTTTGCGACGTTGAGAAGGTTGAATGTGTCTCTTACAGCCATCTGACCCAAAACCTCAGAGTGGTTTGGGCAGTGGAAACACAAAGCAGAAGTAACACTGACTTCGTGTAAGTACTGTCCTAAGAATCCTGAGAATGATGATCTCACGTCAGGTTCACCATCCCTGCTGCCCATTGAACAGAGATGTATTAACCAATGTAATCGAAAGTCAAAGTCATTTGTTCAAGACCACAGCTCATAAGTGAGAAGTCTGGGAAGCCAGTTCCCCACTCTGAATGTCAGAACCTTCACAGAGCATCCGCTTAGATGGCCACTAGCACCCAATAATCCTGCTGACTTCACCCGGGAAACTTTTGGGGGCGTGTGAGTATTGTATCATTAACATTTGTGATGGCTGCAATGGAACAGAAATTAAGAGGACCCAACCTCTGCCGTCTTAGATGTCCTCTTGCATTCCTATCTTACTGCTTTTTCTGCCTTTCCTCTTTACCCGTCCGCAAGAGCAAGGAGCCTAGCGTGTGCCCCCATGACATCATCAGCACTGGCTTCTCTTGTCCGTCGAGAAGTTTCCAGCGGTGGGAGCGCTGGGCTTCTGGTGAGAGCTCATGTCTGCTGCTTCCTTTCTGATCAAGGCACGTTCTTTAAAAATGACACGTCTCAGAAAGTTGTCTACACTCTAGACCATTTTCCATCATCTCCTTTCTTGGTAAGGGCACTGGTGCCCGCGGCATTGCCCTGTCCACAGTCCGCTGCATCCTCCATCTCCAGCAGGAGATAAAGATGACTGAACCCTTCTTCCTTCACATTTTTGTTAAACACAGTTATCTTCCAGGGGTCCTCTCTCTGACCATCTACTCCTTTAATTGCTTCTGCACAGATTCTTTGTGAGTTATTCGTCTCCCATTCTAAATATTGGAGCAGCCTAGCCTGAAAACCATGGCCTTTGAATTTGCTTTATGGATGAAGGTGACCTTCAGCTTCTCATCCTTCCGCCTCCACCTCCCCAGCGCTGGGATTATAGTCATGGACCAACACACCTGGTTGATGCGGTGCTGTGAATCCGGCTGAGGGCATTGTGTGTACTAGGCAGGTACTCTGCCAATTGACCAACATCCCCAACCAATAACATTCTGGTTTCATTCCGCTTCCTGGCTTTAGTCTCTGGTTATTGATAATTTCTGTCCTAATCTCCCAACCCGGCCTGATCCTCTCTCCTGACTCCTAGGGTCAACATCGTAGGAATGCCAGACTGGCATCTCAAACATAGCTCTTCCCTCGGGTTTGCCATCACCAAGTAGAGTAGTTCCTCTCTCACAGATGGTCAAGTTTAACACCCTGGGCCCCCCAGTGAGTCATTTTTACAGATGTCAGTCAAATCTACCAGCCACACTGTTTGCACACTGCCCAGGTTACAAATGTTGCCATGTTGGGGTTTGGATTCTAGTGAGCTCCATCCCGGAAGTGGTCATTTTGCTTTTCTAGTCTGTTCTTGTTAAAACGCAGATACTGGGTGAATTATCTAGTTCAGTTCGTAGTGTGTTTGCCTGACACGAACAAAGCCCTGGGTTTGATGCCCAGCATGACATGACACTAGGTATGATGGAACATGCCTGTATTCCCAGCACTTGGCAGGTGGAGGCAGGAAGATCAGTAGTTGAAAGGTCAAAGACAACTACATAGTAAGTTCAAAACCAGCGTGGGGATGCATCAGACCTTGTCCTCCCCCAAACCAGGAAATAAAATAAACCCTTGAATCTCTTCTAGAGTGTTCCTTTCTAACTCTGTGGATTCCACCTTCTGCCTTCCTTTTGTTTGCTCATTCAATGTTGAAGCAACTAATCTGTGCAATCTATGCATCATTTCTGTCATTTTTATTTAAATTTATTTATATGCATCATTTTATAAATTCTCTAAGCATGCTGCTGCTCCAGGCCTTTGATGTCTTCTGGTCCCCCTGCCAAGAGTGTTCCTATGGAATCCACATGGCTTCTGAGTCATTTATTAGCCTACCTGACCTTTCTGTATCAACTAGAAATCCTTTCCCGTCCTCCCCGCTTTATTCCTTTCGAGAATACTTACTGTAAGATGCATGCATTATTTATCGTGTGCTCTCTTTCTCTGATATGGGGCCAAAGAGATTCGCAAGTCATGCTCACTCCTAAAACCTCAAGACTAGTATCCAGTCCATGGTAGGTGTCCAGCTAGTGTCTGACAAGAGGGAGCATGGCTCCAGAGGAGTTGTTTTTTGTTTGTTTCAGGGGATTTCTTTTGCTCTGTCTCATGTCCAGACTGGCCCTGAATTTCCTATGCCGCTGAAGGTCGTTGACCCTGAACTTCTGATTCTGCTGCCTCTGTCTATCAAATGCTGGGGTTACAAGCCTGAGCCACCACATCCAGTTAGTATGTTACTGGGGACCAGGGCTTTGTGCATGCCGGGCAAGCACTCCATGGAGCTGCATCTCCAGCCTCCTAGATCAGCTTCAACGACAGGTTCCAAATAACCAGGCAAGCTCTTTACTGTGTTTGTTAACTTACAGTCAGTGAATCTTCCACACTCTTTTAAAAGCAGAAGTGGGTTAGTTGGGTAGCTGGGCAGTTCTAGACCTTTTTGTGTGTCCTAAATGACTCTTCCAGGTGATAGGATTTACTGGAGCAGGGTTTTGCTGTAGCTCAGAACTACCAAAGGATGTTTGGCAGGGTGATCCGGCCTGAGAGTTCAATGGGTCCCAAGATGATTGCCCTGAAAGGGTCCTCGTTGGACCCAGATCCAGACCTCCTGCTCAGCAGACATTCTCATGTATGTTACTTAGAGTTATTTCCAGCCGTGCGTGGGTGGGAGGCGGGAACTACGTTTGCTGTTTAGTGGTTTGGAGAGGCTTTCCACAATATCTCTTTTCCCTCCCGAGTCAATTTGTGCCCTGTAAACCCTTTTCCAAATTACACAGCATAACCTCTTAGACTCAGTGGTACGTTCGCAGATCTCAGAGCATACTTTATCTACTCTGGGTGACGTAGAGCTCTCAGCTCTTTAGGATGTCTTAAGGAGACTTCCCTCGGGGAGCCACAGAATGGCATCCTTACAGTGTTCGGTGTGGACAGGCAAGTTGCTGCCTTTTAATTTCTTGGAGAAGAATTTTTCTTTTTTTTTTTCTGGGTTATGGTGCATCACTCAACACACTTTGCCTTTGTTTTTGTTAGTGAGACAGGGTGTCTTGTAGCCTGGCGCTCACTATGATGCCAAGGATGAACTAGAGCTTTTGATCTTCCTGACTCTACTTCCTCAGTGCTGGTGTTTAAAAGCATTTGGAGCCATGTTGGATTTATGAAGCCCCGAGGGTCCAATCCGGGCCTTCAGATATGGTAGGCAAACCCCCCCACTACTGACTGAGTTACCTCTCTAGCACAACCAACACACTTTTAGAGAGCAAAAGGTTGCATTGTGGAGCTGGGGAGACCGCTCAGTAAGTAAAGTGCTTCCAATGCAAGTTCAGGGACCAGAGTTCAAATCCCCAGCACCCTTCTGGGTAAAAGCTGGTGGTTGTGGTGGCTCACCTGAGGTCTTGGTACTTGAGAAGCAGAGGTTGGGCCTCTTTGGAACCACCCCACACTGGCTGCAATGGAACAAGTTGTCTAGCTGAAGTAGTTAAAATGGCAAACTCCAGGCTCAGACCTACAAACGCCAGTAAGAGTGAGAGCAATCCAAAAAGACATCAACTTTAGAATTCCACACATGTGCACATACACCAAATGCCTACATGCAGCCATACACATGCAGCACAAATATAAAGAACACACACACACACATGCATACTGTTGCACTGTGTGTGCATGGCCCTTGCCAGTATCCTGCAAACTTCATGTCTCTTATTTCCTTTGCTCTGGAAGCTTCCTGTGGTAGACAAGTTTCACCAGCATTTTACAGATGATGTCAGAGGGGCAGTGAAAGCTGGGACGAGCTGAAGCCTGTTGTCGCCTGGCAACCCCAGAGGATCTGTCGCTCAAGACACTGCTCTCATTTCTTGACCTTGTGGGACTTTCATTTCTTATTTAGGTTCCCCTTGACCATCGGTATGCATTCCCTCCTCCAGGAGCAGAAGGGCTGCGTTCAAAGGCCTGGTGATTGTCTTTGGCTGGGGAGGCCTTTTCTGAATTGATGTCTTGCTTCTGACTCTTCTGCATCTGCTGGGCTCGGGGTGATGGGGGTGGGAGAATAGTGTGTGTTCTTTGTCTGGGAGAATACACAGTGGCAGGAGGAGCCACCTGTACAGTTCTTTATCTGTGTTCCCAGGTGATGGGACTTCTTTTCTCCATGAGCACCAGAAAGTTGCATCCTTCAGAAATGCCCTGCTTGTAAGTCATGCAGCCCATGGTGCTGCCCTCCAAGCGTGCTGTTCAGGCCTCTGAATTCACCACAGAATTCCATCAGTGTCGACTCTGTGCAGTGTTTTAGTTGTGACAATTTCTCCAGAGTGCCCAGGACGTTTCTGAAATACGAGTTCCTTCTCCGGAGATTCTAATTGAGCAAGCTCTTAAGACGGATCCAGCCATCTATAATTAAATTAAAGAAACAAACCCTTTGGCAGTTTTGACAATGAACCAGGCTGGAAACACTGTTTAGATTACTAAACCCTTTTGTACATAATATTTCATCTGTTCCCCTCGGCACATGAGGAAGCTGTTAAGCTCCTCTGCAGATGTGATTCAAAGACAGTAAATAACTGGTTCTGCATCACTAAGTTAGTCAGTGGCACTGAGGCCTTTGTTCCTGAACCCATCTACTTCCACTGTGGTCTCCCTGGAGACCGTTCTCCTCCTCAGTTACCCTGAGTACGTAGATTCCCCCCCCCCCTTTTCTGCTTCCCACTGAACCAAAGTTACTTGCTCCTCCCTGAGAACCGTGAGCAGGTTTGGGAAAAGAGTGGGAAGAGAGGCTCCGGGGGGCTATTGCAGATTGCCCTAGTGTGCCCCAGTATCCGGGCCCATCAGCCAGCAGTGACAGTCAGACCCATTGTCACCTAGAGCAGGCGAGGCCTTCTGCCTTCAGAAACATGGAGACTACAGGTCAGCCTTCGTGGCTGGGTGGCTGTTTCCACCCAGTTCCAGGAAACTGTCTAACCTGGAGCTGAAGCCGCGGACCACAGACAGGGCAAGCTGGGGATCAATCTTCCCTCTTTTGTATGGGCTGCAGTTTAGAGTTAGAGAGTCAGGACAGACCTCAAGAGTGATGCTGGGTGGCCCTGGGGGAGGCTCTGGGAAAATGGATCTTCTAGGCGTCGGGATGAGCGCATGTCTCTCTGGTTCTTTTGTTCCAGTGGGTTCTGTGCCATGAGGGCTCCTGGGATTGATACATTCGTGTCAGGTTCTGAGAGCAGCCTCCCTCCGCTTATAGACCCAGTGTGGCCATTGGTTGGAAATGGCCACCTAGAGGACCTTTTCCTTCGCGATATGGCCCTACTTGTTTATCCATTGCTTTAGATAAGATATTATTGCTCACTTTTAAAAAGCCTGGGCTCTGCAGGCAGCTCCCTGGGTTCAGTGCCCCATATTTGCCCCTATCTTTGCAACTTCTATCTCTGAGCCTCAATGTACCTCGCTGTGTGAAATAACAGGAGTGCCTGCTTCCTCAAGTTTGGTAGATGTTCGCTGAATTCCGTGTGGAGTGTGCAGAACAACGGGAGAGAAGACAGCATGGTGTGGAGGCAGCCTCGAGAGGCTCTGCCTTGAGGAGTTCAGAATTAACAAGGAGGCAGACGTGGAAACTGCTCTCATCGGCCGTTGTCGATATAAAGCTGCCGGGTGTCATGGAAAGGACTGTGACAGAGGAGTTTCCAGAATGCCTGGGGAATGCAGGCATCAGGCTGGCCATGCTCTGCAGAGGAAGAGACTTGAAGAGGTGGTGACATTCAATCATTAAGGGTCAGTCGGAATTTCCCAGATGGAATAGAAGAGAAAGGCATTCCTGAGAGAGGGGACAGCATATACAGAGCCACCGTCATGAAAACTCTGGGCAAGGTGAACGTGGACAGGAGGTGAAAGGTGAGGAAAAGACCTCAGCCAGCATCATGGGAAGAATCGTTTGAGTGATGGGCTGGACTTATGCAGAGGACGGACACTCAGGCTTTTGCTGTGAGGAACAGGAAAGGAGGGAGAAAGTTAATGAGACTGGTAGCTTGTCTTCATCTCCATTAGATCTGAATTCAGGTCATCCATTACTTTGGGGAGAACCCAGACACTCTCTTTGGTCAAGAGACAAGTGTGTGATGCCAGTGTTGGTCCTGACATTCACAGTGACCTTGAGAGAGGCCCTCACGTGTCCAGGCGTGCAGTTGTAGGCATGGTGGGGCTCGCGCTGTCTCCACACCTAAACCTTAGGTCGTTGCCCTGAAACACAGCAGGGTGAGGACCAAGACAGGGGCTCAGATGAGTAGCTTTGCAATAGTTTGGATTGTTGAATGCTTACATTTTCATGGCTCACAAAGGACAGATTAAAGTTGTACATTCATTCACCTACCTAGTGCTCCTCCACCATGCTGGCCTGCGACCCTTCCACAGGAGATTGCTCTTAGTAGTTTTCTGCCCGAATTTTCAACAGTTCTTCATACAACTGAGCACATGAGATAGGATGAGCAAATACAGGTAGGATGGGCACTTTTGGAGTAAGTATCCAGCATATTAACCAGGCCTTTCAAAAATAAAAGTACGTTCATGGCGATTTCTAACTTCGTAATGTATCCTTCCTAGGATGCAACTTAGAAAAGCAACATCTTTGAAATCACTGTTTCACAGTTCTGTAAAACAGGGGCAACATCTGTTCACCTGGACCTCCATATCAGGAGAGTCGGAATTTGACATTCGCCAACCACTTGGCCCTCTGTGGGTACAAGGGATTGTCGGAACTGTGCCCATTCGATGGTTCCTCAGCCAGGAGCTTCCCTTGCGTTCACTGGTCCTAGGACCTCATTTTTTAAAACTTTTTTTAGACTGCTAATTATTAACAAGTTGTCGGTTATTGTTGCTTCCTCATCCCCCTTCCCTCCAGCTCTTCCTGTCAAGGCCTTTGAGCCTTAATTGGCCTCTCTGGTCACCACCAGGGCCATGTGTGTCTGATTTGAACCTTGAGTTCTGCCGGAGACTCCTGCTGCTGCATGCGGCTGCCAGTGCCTCTCCGGAATTGGTTGCAAACTTGTTTTGTTGTTGTTGTTTCCTCCACATGTGCAGAGGCACACGGAAGCTTTAAGACTCCAAATCCCAGCCGTGAGCCAGGCCTGGGTGCAATTAGCTTGAGTTGCCAGCACCCTCTGAGCCCCTATCTTTGCTTATGATAGAGAATTTTCTGCGTTCTCCAAGGGTCACTAGAGAGCCTCAGAGGAAGGAAATGGGTGGGGGGAGGGGGGGCCAGGCTGGATGATCTCCGGGATGCCTTCAGCTCTAAACTTACACATTGGTGACATCTTTGGGGACTGCCTTGACTATGCAGTTGGCTCTAGGTGCACCATGGGAAAGAAAGGACCTCAGTGTTACTTGGCTGCTTAGACAGGGCTTTGGGTTTTGTTTACCCGGGAAACTACCAGGAAGTGTTTTGTTGTTGTTTTGTTTTCTTTTGTTTTGTTTTGAAGCTGTGTATTTACGTTGGTTTTTAGGTAGTAGACAAAACCATTTTCTCTCAGCTGTGGGCTTGACAATTGAATTGCTAAATTCTGGGCTGTTATTCAAAACCTTTCCGTGTTCTGTGAGGTCAAGAAAGCCTTGTCATACCTAAGGACTCAAAGAGACCTTGGTCATAACCCAGTCAGGCAGAGGACAACAACCTCTAGTGGAGTATCCCAGCCTGAAGGCTCCTAGCTCTTACCTAGAGTAAATATCAAATCAGCAAGGGCGGAGGCAGTGCCAGAAAGGAGGGAGCTGCATTCATCACAGGTCTGCAGTGGCTCAGTGACCCAAATCCTGGGTATCCTGGAAAGTTCAGGACTGTGGCTCTCAGCCGTCCGTGCAGCAGGGGCCTGGCTGGCCACAGCTCTCACTGGGACTTCATTCACCAGAGACCAGACTCCCAGCAGTCCAAACCCCATTGCTTTGACCTTGTGGCTCCTGACATTTGAACCATACCTAAGGTTCTGTCCTTGCTTTCCATCCCGCCAGAATTAGGTCGGAGCCTCGCTGACCTTGATTCCCAGTAACTGAGTCTTAAGAGAGAAGTTTTGGATGATCGGGGAAAATAAATACTTAATACTCAGTGATGCTGAGACATGGTGTTAGATATGATACTGGAAGGGAAGGGCAGAAATAGGCTTAGCAGCCAGATATGCTGATGTGTATGTGGGCTTTAAATGTCTCTAGAGAGCAGCCACAAAGACGGTTCGATCAGTATAGGTGTCTGCTGCTACCTGACCAGATTTCAGTTCCCCAGAACCCACATGGTAGGAAAGATGATTCCAGCAAGCTGCTCTATGACCTCTACATGTGATACACACACACACACACACACACACACACACACACACACGTGCAATTTAAAAAACAAACAAACAAACAAACAAAAGCCCACTATGTGTTTTGGAGTAAGATAGCATGTTGGCTAGGATTCACTTAAAATGTTACATGAAAGACAAGTTGTCTATATGAATAATTCAACAACATCTTGTAATTATTGAAGCAAGGATGAGCACAATGACGTTTACTATCAAATACACTCCAGTTTTGTATGGGCTTGAAAAGTCTAAAAAGGCTTAAAAACAGGGCAAGGAGCTCAGAAACCGTTTGGGACAGGGTGGAGGTGTGAACCCAGCGGCAGATCTGAGAGGGAGGAGGACGTGTGAGCGGTCTGGATGCCGCATGCAGTGCGTTTGTTCAAAGTCTGTGTTGTGGCACCCAGTTCTCCCTTATTTCATCCCCGATGAGTCCATGGAAGCCACATGAACCCATTGTCATTCTCTGTATTTTGTATCCGGAGCTCTGGTTCCTCTAGGCTCTATGTCAGCAGCCCCAGATTCTCCCAGGGAGGCCCCATCTTAAGTCAGCCCCCTTGCCCCACTGTCACACAACATACTGCCACACCTCACATCTCTGGACAGCACAGAGTAGCTCTCCAGCCCACCATGATGCAAATGCTTGCATTGCCATGTCTGGGTCCCTCTCTGTCTGGGTCTGTAGCCCTCTGTCCTCTCCATCCCAGAAACTCATCGCTCAATCTACCCTCTCATGATCCAGTAGAAGATTCTCCAAGCACTCATGTCCTCTACGAGGGAGGAGAGCTGTCAGGGTTAGTTCCTGTCACTTGTTTATTCTGTTAGTTTCCTTTTGGATTTTTGTTCATATTCCTTCCCTTAGACTAGTGCATCCATGTTGGTCCTTCTGTGAGTCTGCCCTTTAATACTGAGTGGAGAGCCCTTAGGCCCAGGAGGCATATTTCCCTGGAGCCTATGTTCCTCTGTTTCTCACTCCTGGTGCCACAGGCATACCTGCTCTGAATATTAGGTACCAACTTCTTGCATCTTTCCCATCTCCAGCCTCCTGGAAACAGATGCTTCTATCTGCTAGGATGACCAAAGAGCAGTTTTTGTAAAAGTGTGGGCAGAGCTTCGACCTGCTTCTGGTATATGCAGACACTTGAATGCAGAAAGTGTGCAGAGCAGGTTACAGGTGCATAGAGGCAGACATTTCTGTTCTTCCTAAGCTGGCATGCTCCGGCACAGAATGCCCAAATGTGTAAGTGTTTTGACCACACTCTGACTATATAATGTCCAAGGCAAGAAAGTAAAATATGTTTAACTCACCAGTTAGTCAGCTTGACTTTTGACTTTTAAACACTTAGACGGTAAGAATGTGGGCCTCTGGGTTGGAAAGGTGACACAGTAGTTAGGAGCACACACGGTGCTTGCAGAGGAACCGAGTTCAGTTCCCAGCACCCACATGGAGCAGCTCCTAACAGCCTGTGGCTCCAGCACCAAGTGATTGGATGCCCTCTTCTGGCCGTGTCATGCAATTGTACACACAGACGCTCACACAGACACATACAATGTACACATTACTCCAGACATTCCTGGTGTTCTGTTTCCCGCGTAAGACTCAGGACTTTGCTCTCAGCTATACTTCCTGTCACTTGAAGAAAAGCTTATGTGTCCCATGGCCTTTCCTGCAACTCGTCAATCACAACTTCTAAAGCCCAGCTGTCACACCTGTGATGCAGAGACGAAGCCATGCTCCCTTATTCCATCTTCTCGTCTCTGAGAGCTCTTATTACCAGGCTAACCACTTTCTTTGCAGTAGTCCTAAGTGAGGGATAATTGTGCGTTACCGTAACTCCTTCTCCTGAAATTCCCTGTGCTTGTCCCAACACACTGGCTCTGTTCTAGACTGTCCTCAGCAGATAGCAGCTGTAAGATCCAAAATACTGAGTTATCTTTTAAACTATAATTATGCTACATGGCCCTTCCTGTTCACACAGGGGCAGGGTCCCACCTTCCCTCCCTTCTTTCAGTGAAATGTTCTGGTCTTTCTTAGTGTGTTGTATTAAATGAGTTGTTTTAAAATTCTGAGTTCAGTATGGAGTGTGCTCATCACTGCTCACGTTTAACGTCAAGGCACAGGTGTCCCTCCAGTGTTAATTGTGTGATTATGCCCCCCATGTGTGTCATTCATTCTATGTGCACTTGGGTACACATGTCCATGCTTGGAGGCCAGAGTTGGATGTCCAGTGTCTATCTCAATTGCTCTCCACCACCTATTTCTCTTCCTCCACCTCCTCCTCTTTTCTGAGACAGGGTTTCTATTTGTATCTCTGGCAGGCCTGGTACTCTCTATTAGACCAGGCTGGCCTCGAACTGAGAGATCTGCTTACCTCTGTCTGCCGAGTGCCAGGGTTAAAGGCATGTGCCTTTAACTATGCTTAGCTTTCCACATTATTCTTTAAGACAGAGTCTTTCACTGAACCCAGAGATCAGTGACTAGGTAGATTGTCCTTCTGGCGTTCCTGGACCTGTCTCCAAACCCTCAGCTTGGGGTTTTAGGTACACGCCATGCTGCATGTGACTTTTTACATGGGATCTTGGGATCTGAACTTGGGTCCTCAACTTGCACAGCAGGTTCTTTTCCCACTGAGCCATCCTCCCAGCCCTGGTTCCCCTTAAAGACTCAAAACCCCTGTGCAAAACGAGTCTGGATAAAGGGAGTGAATGCAAGTCTGGGTAAACAAATAGGTGTCTTCGTACATGACAGAATATGTGTTTCTCCTTTGTTGTAGAAGACTAACATCAGCAGCTTCCTACACATTCCATCTCAAACGCCAATTAAATTTTAATCCAGGTCATCACGAATGCAAAATGCTTTCTTCAACTCCATTAATTCTGCAGCTCCCCGGTGGCCAGTTTAGTACGTGCTTCAAGAGAAGATGTCTGGCGATGACTGGATGAGAGTATTGACTTTGCAGTGGGAGTTGCAATATCAACAAGTATGTCAACGCTAAGCCACTAGAAATGAAATCCAGCCATCCAGCCTGCCTGTTTATGTGGTCACCTCGGCTCGGCCCAAATCCAAGATTCACATCAGTGACTCCTGCCATTCAATATGTCTGGCTTTTGTCTCTTAATGGATGTCCACAGGCAAGTTTTACTTCCCACAATCCTCCTGCACCTATTCCATAAAAATAAGAAGTAGCTCTGAAGTCCTTGCGTAATAAGTACCTGCAGGTATATAACAAGTGATTATAGTAATAATAAGAAAACTGTGATAATGAATGGCAGAAGCACTGTTTAGACCCACAATAAGTGGTGTTCGGCTGCCTTGGAGAATTCAATAAAGGAACTCAAAGGAGGGGACATTCGAGGTGGATCTTGGATAAGAGACCGCTGAATTGACTGGTTTAAATGTTTTATCGCTGTCTTGTGAGTTGTCCTTCAAGGGTCTAGTTTACATGGACTGGTGACCAACTTAGGCCATGTCAACAAGCCGCAAGGAAAAGAGAAGGACCTGGAAAGGGCTTGGCATGGTGGAGTAGAGAAAAGCACTCTGTCTGAGCCAGGGCTCCAGAGCATCTCTGACCCCACCCTTGAACCTGGTTGCCGTTCATAGATTTGCTAGTTGCCTTATGGGCTCCAGTGTGCTTCTGGGGTTGGATCCAGCTGTCCAGAAAGGCTGGTAGGGGCAGTTGTCAGCTTGTAGTTCATCCGGCTCAGCTGAGCAGACTGGAGAAGAAGGCATGCTTTGCACGCTAACCCCACCGCAACTGCGGCCTTGGTTCACATCTTGAAATAACGTCTCATTACTGGGCGAGTATTTTAAGATGTTGTTTTCATCAAGGAGGCCCCATTAAAGCAATTCCAGAAGAACGAATAATCATGCCCCTGCCCAATCAGGCAAGCTTGTCTTACAGAATCACAATGAGTTCAGCTCTAACTCTTTTAGCATTGGCTTAAAAAACCAAAAAAAAAAAAAACAAAAACAAAAAAACAAAAATAAAAACCCACCTCTTCCATCAGTGATGGTCATACATGTGTATACAAAGTTTCCCTTTAAGTTTTCATATCCATCTTTTCTGGGTCAGCATTTCTCTTTATGGCCTTCCTTATCACCATTTTTTAACTTCCTGTTTTCTTAACAAGCTTTATATAAACTCATTTGTCCTTTTCTTAAGCCATTCAGGATTGAAGGGGTTTTTTTTTTTTCCCTTTGAGGCCAGTGCTCTTTCTACGTCTTCTTCACGGTGCACTTGAAGGTTCTAGTGATTTCAAATGTGTGGACAGCCTGCAATTATTTGCACTTACAGGGCTGAGCGGAGAAGAGCCACGGCATACATTAGGAGCAGACTGCCATTAGGGCAGTCACCTGCGCACGGCCCTGCGGCGTGGCAGTCCTCCTTTGTTTATTCGTCCTTGGCATGCACTTAATGTCTTATTTTTAGCCTACTCAACTGTGTTATTCGCAATTACTATGCGTATGATAATCGGGCAAAAGAATTTACAGAGAAAAACCGAACAACATGTGACAGAGAAGAAGTGTGGTTTGCCTTTTTCCTCCCTCTCCTCCTTCCTTCCCTTTGTTCCATCTTTGCTTGGCAGGGCCTCCTGGCTCTCAGGCTAGGCTAGAATCCCCTTTGTCGCCGAGGTGACCTTGATCATCTGCTCCGTCTCATCGCAGCTCTAGAGTACTGGGATTTCAGCCCTGAGTCTCCATACCCAGTTGTGGTTGTGGTTTTTTTTAACAATACTGTGATGTGACCCAGGGCTTCGTGCCTGTGAGGCAAGTACTGTGCCAACTGAGCTACATCCCCAAACCTGTAATTCAACTCTCGGACAAGAACAGCTTCCAGAGGCGGGTTAGTGGATCAGTCTTCTCGCTAAAGGAAGAAATAAAGCGAAGCCAAGGTCAGCCCTGCTCCACCACTCACATTGAACTCAGCTTCACATGTTCCTTATGTGGCACCCGATATGCAGTAGGTGTCGGAGTCAAAGAAGCAAACCAAAGGACCTGGTCTTTCTCGGATTCAATAAAAGAAAGCAAGACTGGCAAGTGTCTGTGCAGCTCTGAGAGCCCCAGTAGCAGCAGTTAAGCCAGCAATATTCAATCGAGACGTATTTGTTTTAGCCATAGGAAAGCAGACAGAAGGCATTCCTGAGTGGAAATGGGGAAACCATGTTCTAGGCCCAGGTCTCGGCATATACAAAGACAGGGAAAGAACCAGTGTGTCCAGGTGGGGAATTGGAGGAGGCGTGGAAGGGAAATAGCAGGGTTGAGCCTAGAAGGATGGATTTGGGCACCATCCTTCTAGGTGAAGCACCTTGAATGACCTATGGAAAGGATTTTATCTGTGGGTGGTAGGATGTTCCTTAGGGGGTAATCCCAAATGATGCAGTTGAATCTGCGTTCTGAAATAATCACCGACAACAGTGTGGACAGTGTGTCTGAAAGGAGAAAGAGCAGATCTGATAGAGAAAGATGAAGGTACCTGGAGGCTCATGTGGGATCCAAGGCAATGCACTTCACTTTCGTTTCCAGTGCTTTGCTATCTGTCTTAGGTAGGGTCTCTATTGCTACAGTGAAACCCTACGACCAAAAACGACAAGTTGGGGAGGAAGGTATTTTTTCGGTTTAACCTTCCTCATTGGTGTTCATCAGTGAAGGTAGTCAGGACAGCAAGTCAAGCAGGGAAGGAACCTGGTGGCAGGAGCTGATGCAGAGGCTTGTGAACGGGGCTGTTTTCTGGCTTGCTCCTGTTCGTTACAGATCTGCATAAGATTGGCGAGGAGTAACCATAGGACACAGTTAACACTGGGCTGTTTTGAAATCGCTTCTGCAAACACAATCAATTAAGAATTCCTCAATTTAACCTCAGGCAGTCTTTTTCAGACAAGGGCAAAAAGCAGCCACATTCTTCATCAAAATATCACACAACTGGTTTCTAGGCCACATTCTGACATTCTTCTCTTCTGAAACCTCTGGAGTCAGGCCCCCACAGGGCAAATCACCCTCAGCACCACCATCTTACATACTTGTACTAGGATGGCCCATTAAGCCCCACTTAAAATGTCCAATTGCTTTTCTAGCCCAAAGTCCCAAAATGTTCCATGTTCCTCCAAACAAAAACATGGTCCAACCTATCACAGCAATGCCCCATTCCTGTCTTACTGTTTGCTTCTGTTGCTGTGAAGAGACAACATGACCACAGCAACTCTTATAGAATTTCATTGGGGCTGGCTTACAGTTCATAGGTTTAGTCCATCACCATCATGGCGGGAAGCACGGCAGCATAAGGCAGACATGGTGCTGGAGAGGTTGCTGAGAGATCTATATCCAGATGGGCAGACAGCAGGAAGAGAAAGTGATACCAGGCCTGGCCTGAGCATTTGAAACTTCAAAGCCCACCTCCAGGGACACACTTCCTCCAACAAGGCCACACCTACCCCAACAAGAACACACCTCTTAATAGTAACAGTTCCTGTGAGTCTATGGGGGTCATTGTCATTCAGACCACCACAGTGCCTGATAGGAAAAGATTGCCCTTAAGAAGATGGGGCCATTGATAATACTGTCTGCCTGATACCCACTCACATCAGCATTGTGAGCCATTTCCAAAATGCCTAGATAAAATAAATACCCACTGCTACAGCACAGTTCTTCCTCCTGCTGCCTGTTCCACTCTTTCCCATCAGAAATGTCTGGCTTATCCCTGGAGCTTTGTTTTTCATTTGGGGGAGTTTGGTTTTGGTTTTGGCATACAATGTCATTCTATAACCTAATATTTTGAAGTCCAAGAACTTGTCCTTTACATGTCTTGGCCTCCTTCTATTTTAATCCAGTAAACATCACTGACATCATTCGGGAAGATAAGGCATTCAGAATGAGGATGCAGTCTTTTCCTCCAGGAAGGAAGATAGAAATCCACTTAGGGACCAAAGCAGAGGGAAAGCACAAGAATAGGGCCGTCTTCAGTTCAGTAAAGGTACTTGCTGCCAAACCCGATGACCTGAATGACCTGAATTCAGTCCCCAGAACCTACATGGTGGTAGGAAAGAACTGGCTCCCCCGACTTTTCCTCTCTCTCTCTCTCTCTCTCTCTCTCTCTCTCTCTCTCTCTCTCTCTCTCACACACACACACACACAGAGAGAGAGAGAGAGAGAGAGAGAGAGAGAGAGAGAGACAGAGACAGAGACAGAGACAGAGACAAGGATTAAGGACCATAGCTGATTCAAAGTGGTGTGAAGCTGTTCTTTTAATTGAGCACCCGTGGCATACCATGGTCTACCCTTGGTATCATGGATCGGATGGGGAATGTGGCTGAGTGGGAAAGCACTTCCTAGAACACGCGATACTCTTAGTTCAGCCTCTGGCACTGTGAAACAAACACCAGTCTATCGTAGATTCACGAGAAGACAAACACTGTGTCGTGAAACAGAAACAGGGTGGCTCGAGAACCGGGAGTGAATGCAGAGGCAGACAAAGCCATGGAGAAGACCACGGTGGGATGGGAAAGGTGGACAGTCCTGAAGACAGACTATGAGTTTACTAGCACACAGTGAAGAAACGTGGTGTGCTGACAAACCCGAGAAGCAGCCTCATGTGATTGGCACATGCCAGGGAGGGGAATAAGCTAAAGGCAGATGAGGCTGCCAGAAAATCGATGCCTTGGGCTTGGCCACTGTGTCTCAGTTGCAGAAGTGTATCCTGACTGAACCAGGGAGTTCCTGAGAGAGAGAACCATGTCGGTGATGGTGTCGCTGGTTGGAAAGGGCAAAACTCGAGGCAGTGAATCTGTTAAGCACTGGAATAGTCGGAGAGTAAGGCATGAGAGACAAAGAGAAGCCAAGGATGAACCAGAGATTCCTTTATTTTTTTATTTTTTTTGAGACAGGGTTTCTCTGTGTAGCCCAAACTGTCCTGGAACTCACTCTGTAGAGGAGGCTGGCCTTAAACTCACAGAGATCCACCTGCCTCTACCTCCTGAGTGCTGGGATTAAAGGTATATGCCAACACCGCCCGGCTGGACCTGAGGTTTCTAACTTGATTGTGCAGGTAGATGACCTGGCGTTAACCAGAGCAAGCAGGAGAGAGGCAGCTTTGGAGGGGAAAAAATAATGAGTCCTATTTTGAGCCCTGAGATTTAATGTAGGCAAAGTATTTAAGGGGGGTTTCTAGGGAGGAGCTTGCTCTGGAAGCTCAAAGTTTGAGAGAAAAGAACGGATGGGATTTGAAGATTAGGATGTCAAGAGGAAGTGGCTCAGGTCTCTTGCATAGTGTGAGGCTTGTATAGAGGAAGATGGGCAGATCCCCAAGGAACATCAGCAACAAAAGTGTCTGGAGATGTGAGCAAGTGAGATGGAGCCAGAAGAGAAAGCAAAGGAGGCCAGGGTCTGGGAAGTAAGGGGGGGGGGGCGTGTCCGCGATGGGGAGTGCTGTGAAGAGGTCAGGCAACCTTTGTGGAGCCCATCACATGGGGTGCAGTGAGTCCTCCTCTCGTGGCTTCTCACTCAGTGACCTTGGACAGCTCGTTAATTTTATACCAAGCTCTATAAGGAATGCTTGTGTGCAATTTAGACAGCAGCCAAATATTCAGTAATGGTAGCCATTATTATCCAGTGATCCAGGAGACCATTTCGGAACTTTAGGGGCAGGAGACGGTGTTAGGGCAGTGTCGCATTAGAACGGCTTCATTCTGTTTATTTATGTGTTTGTTTATTATCAAGACAGGGTCTCATGTTATAGCCCTGGCTGGCCTAGGACTCACAGAGATCCTCCTGCCTCTTTCTCTTGAGTGCTGGGGTTACATATATGTGCTACCATGGTCATCCTGGTTTTGTTGTTTTGTCTGTGTGTGGTGGTGTCTGAGTCCCTGTGTCCTTGTGTGGCAGGGCTGGAGGTGGGTGAGTTCCTCTATTGCTTTCCGCCTTTTGTCCCTTGCGTCTGCTCGCATCTGCTCACCCCACCCTCCTGAGTGGGCTACAGCCATCGATCAGAACTCAAGTCTTTGTTTCTGCACCAAGCACTTCTCGTACAGAGCCCTTTCTCCAGCTCTAGAGAGAAAAGTGAGGTTGAGGGTTTAGGGGAGGCTTTTTAGAAGCCAAGGAGAAGTTCTTTGGAGAAAGAGACCGTGCCTTGGTTTTTGGTGGGAATGAGACAGAACACTTAACAGTGAGGCACAAACTGAGGAAAATGGAATTAGATAGAATATTAGGTCATGGCTCCAAAGAGACTGGACGAGCTGTGGTGGGGTCACCCTTAGGTGCAGTGGAAGTTTGAGGCCAGCCTGGACAACACAAGACCCCATCTGAAAGACAGCCGTGAAACATTGTACCAGTGAGTGTGAGACCAGGGGTGCCGCTCAGTGGTAGAATGCTGGCTCGCTACCTGAGCATGAACTATTCCTCTGTGCATGCAGAAGAGACACTTGCCGTTTTAAAGAAGTCAAGTAGTCAGCTCAGCTTGTGTAAAGAAAATTAGTCATAGCAGTGGGAAGAAGAATGGATCCTGGGGAGGAGCGAGCTGTGTGGTTGCTGATAGAACTTTAGCCTTGAACAAAAGCAATACACCTGCAGCCTTTTAACCTTGGCCAGGTAACATACTTCATTGACTCATGTCCCTCCTGTACAATTTAAGTGTTTGCTTGTAACCTGCACTCGCCCTCCCATACACCTCAGATCAGCTCTTGGTTCTGTATAATGCCTGACACAATGTAGCTATGATGTGTTCATTTGTAGTTAATTTGTAGCAGTGCTCCTTGCTCGGCGTGGGTCCTGGGAGTTAAACTCATTTGGTTAGACCTGAGCCATCTCTCCAAGCCCAGAAGCCCCCCTTTCTGTCATACCTATGAAAGTACTGCAGATTGGTATTACCCGGGACTGATTTATAAACTGATATGGTCACTTGATTCAGATTCTGTAGGAACTCAGACGGTATAAAATCTCTATTTCTCTGGCTTTTATGTTCTGTGCTTTCTCTAACATCAAATTGAAAAATGCACTATTTGACCCTCGTAGCAACATCTGTAGGCTATAGTTCAACCAGCAGAAACAAACCCAAACAAAGACATAGTTCTACAACCAAGGCTTGACAGTGTTGTTTACTAATAAATGAACTTTGGCACGGTGAGTGTGACAGACCCGTCTACTTCATTTCAAGCCTCTCTACTCAAGTCATTCCTGGGATCCACACGCTGTGAGAAACCCCTCAAACACAGCATCCTCTGGGAAGAAGATTGGTCCCTTAGGAGTAGGAAATCCTGGAGCCTCTGTTTGGAACAGCACTGACCCACAAGCCAGGAGTGGGCCACTCCTCTTCCCTCTCTTAAGGCCCCACAGACATGGACTCCCTGAACTTGGGTGGCCTAGTAGCGTCAGAGTTGGCAGCCCCATCCAACTCCTCCCCTCTTCCTCCCATGGGTTCTGCTTCCTGAACCTTTTTGCTGACAATGGAAACCAGCCTTGAGCAAGCCCTCGATACTTCATCCAACCTCAGCAGGTCAGCTCCCCAGTGACAGCTCTCCCGCACTCAGCAGGAACCTGGCTCACCAAAATCCAGCCCGACTAGCCCAGAGGTGGCATCAGATCCAAATGACCCTATCCCTGCCTCTCTCTGTCCACACAGTACAACAAACAGCAACACAAGCTGGATGGCCTCCAAGGTCATCTCAGGCATCTAGTATCCCTGGTAGATGCTTCCTCATTTGGGCAACAGCATGACGTCACCAACCATAGTCTGACCTCTAGGAATGGTCAAGTCTGGAAGGCTCCTGAGGGGCTTGGCAGAAAAGGGTGGGACTTGGAGAAAGGAGGAGAGATTTGGACAATGTTCCAGACAGGGGAGCAAGGCAAGCCAGAGAGAAAGCAAGAGTCTCCAAGTGCGGTGGCTCTAAGCTCCATCCTGAAAGTCTCCAGGAAAGAAAATTCCAGGCCTTCCCGAGTGCGGTCCATCCTCTTTCCTGTGATCTCTGCTGTTCCTCTCTTCACAACCCAGTTGTTCAGAATGTGAGATCTGAAATGAAGATGGTTGTGAAAGACGTCACGTACAACAAGGCTGTCTTGGAGGAGTGTGGTCTGGCCTGGTCCTTCTCTTAAGTTCCATTTTCTGTCCTTCCAGCCAAATGCATGGTATCGCTGGATCTAGTCTCCAGGTCTGGAGGCCACCTGAGACACCTCACTGCAGCCTCCAGCACCCCTTTGTATAGACGACATCGAAGGGCCTCTGGTTCCAGAGCATGGGGGCCCATGTCCACTACAGGGCTGCTGCTGAGGAAAATGGTTTTCATGATTGTTTTCAGATACAGAAGGGAAGGGCTGGGGGTGGTAGAGAGAGCTTGCCTTGCACACATAAAGCCCTGGGCTCCATCCCCAGAACCCCTAACCCGTGTGTAATGGAGCCAGCCTGTAATCTCAGCACTCAGAAAGGAGGATCAAAAGTTCAAGGTCTTCCCTGCCTACACAAGGAGTTTCTGGCCAGCCTGGGCTACATTTGTTTTGTCTGAGGGGAAAGAGAAAGATCCACAAAGATCATTCACCTATATAAATAATTACTTGCCTATGGCTTCTTCAGCTTGTGTGAGTGTGTAGATGTGTGTATGTGTGTGTGAGAGAGAGACAGAGACAGAGGGTATGTGTGTTACAGAGTGTGTGTGTGTTGTTGAAAGAGCATGTATGAGTGTGTGAGAAAGAGTGTATGTGTGTGTTGTATGAGAGTGTGTGTGTGAGTTTGTGAGAGAACAAGTATGTGTGTGAGAGTGTTGTATGAAAGGGAGTGTGTGTGTGAGAAAGTGTGTGTGTGTGTGTGTGTGTGTGTGTGTGTAGCCAAGCGAGTACAGTAAGTAGTCATGGGAGCATGACGTGAAATGGTCCTGTAACAGTTCCCTTTCCTTCCCATGCCTGGCTGTCTAAGCTCAACTCTTGTGTCCAGAATGAGGACAGGAGACTTGGGTTGTGACCATCCTGACAGTTGGGTGACCTGTCTGTTTTGGGACCTTGGAACAAGAAAATTAAGCTCTGATCTCAGTTCTTCATCTGTAAAATGGGCGCATGATAACCTCCCAGATGATCTGGCCTCTAATTCAAGATGCTGGCCTAGGGGCAAACACCATGTGACTTGGGTGGCTCCACGGGTGAGCTGTTGAGAGCCTTTCTAGCCAGGACTGATCCTGTGTGGGACCTGGGCCAAGTCGGGACTTTATCCAGCTCAGCTTTCCTGCCTGGGAAGGAGATAAAAAATGGTGTCCTTCGGAGTCTAGCCCTGCACCTGGACCCTTCTTGGCAACTCTCTCGTCACCAACACCCACTGCCCCCGACAGGTTTCCTGTTTTGAAACCGACGGAAAATGTGGGTGCTATCACTTTAACAGCTGAGGCTGGGCGTGTGAGTGTAAGCATGTGAGCTTGTGCTGTGTGCATTCATGAATGTTTAGTAGGAATGCCGGTTTGAGTGTAGGTAAGGTTGTATTTGGGTGTATGGGTGAATGCATGTCTGTGTGTGTGTGTTTAGATATGCATGTGGGTGAATGCATGTCTGTGTGTGTGTGTTTAGGTGTGCATGTGACTGGATGCATGCCAGTGTGTGATGGGTGAGTACGTGGGCATAGTTGTGTGCAATTAAGCATGTATAGTGGTGCTCCCTTCCTGTGTTGTGTTTCATGGTGTTTATTTGAACATGCGTGACTAGCTGTGTGCTGAGAATTATGTGATTAAAGCATGCCAGACTGTGTGTTGTGTGTGATTTCTTTGTTTGTTTGTTTGGGTGTTTGCTTGTTTGTTTTTGAGACAGGTCTTATAGACCAGGCTAGCCTTGAACTCCCGATCTTCCTGCTTTCACCTCCCAAGTGCTAAGATTACAGATGTGCTACCACACTTGTCTTAGAGGCTCTTGTTTTGTTGTTACACTTGTTTGATAGCACTGGGGGTAGACTCAGGGCCTGGCAAGCACTCTACTAACTGATCTATAGCCCTGTGTGCAGTTGTGGGTTTTGCTGTGTATTGTATGAATGTTATCACATGTGCCTGTGTGTTTTTCGTGTGATCCTGTGCATCATGTATGACAGTGGGTGTCCCTCGGTGTGTCACTGTTCTGTTCAATGTACAGAAGGCCAATTGGGGCTCCTGTTGGAGAAGCTAGAGTAGCTGAGGAGGGTGGCCAGCAGCTTTGCCTTCCCAGGGACATTCCTGCCCAGCGGTCTAAAAAGCTCACTCCTCAGCCTGCCTAAGGTCTTTGTTTCCCAATCTTTGAAACAGAAAGTTGCCTACCACTTCAAAAATGGCTTTGTTAGAAACAAGATCACAGCACAGAATATCCCAAGCCTACTAGCTTGAAGGCCTAGGTCATTTCTTTATCCCTGGTATATGACAGTTCCCGACAGGGAGCGGGGTCCAGCCAGTTCATTCAGCAAGTGTCTGCATGCCCATTTCCATGGACCCCAGGCTGATCTAGGCCCTTGCGATTCAGGCAAAATCTTTGACCTCAGACATTTTACAGTGTTGTGGGGAAGACAATCCCATTCCCATGTATGCATACATACATACATACCTGAAATTGTATCAGATATAGTTACTGCCGGGTGACAATGGGCTCATTTAGGGGGTCTTTCCAGCACTATTTAGGTGAGACTGGGCTTTTTCCTGTTATCAGTAGAGGAAGGTCATAACTTTTCTTCATTTCAAAAATGAATAGAGCTTTTTAAAACAGGCTTGTAAAAAATTTTATTTTTTTACGTGGGTTGGGCATGTGCCTGTGCGATCAGAGGACAACTGATCCACTGTTGCGCCTTGTCACCTCCTACCATGTGGGTCCCAGAGATGGTGCTCAGATCCTGAGGGTTGTCGGCAGGCGCCTTTACTCCCTAGGCCATCTCGCCAACCTGCACAGGCCTTTGAGAACAAAGGATTTCCCTTATTGAGAAAACGCTGTCAGCTGTCTCCTGCTCAGTGCTCCCTTACCGCTTGTGGGTGGCCTTGTGGCCTCTAGCACCTTAGGTCCTTCCTCTCTTCTTGCCTGGATAACAACATTTCATGGATCCTCACGGCCTCCCGGATGAGTCGCTGTCTGTGGGTCGAGATCATCCTTCCTCCTTACCATGTTTTAAGTGGCAGGGGGAGCGTGTGTATAAGGGTTGGGATTGTCTTCTTTGCTCTCAGCTGAGCTCCTGGAGGGCAGACTCTAGTCTCTTGCTGAATCTGCCAGTGCCGAGCGCAAAGCCATGTCCTTCTGAGACGCTCAGCACTCACTAGAAGGCTGAGCTGATGGAGGGTGGACAGCTCCAGAGCTCTTTCTTAAGTAAGTTCCATGTCTAGAATTACCCTACGGGAGATCTCATGCAAGTAGAAGAGGAACGGATGGCGGCTCCAGATCACGTGAAGAAAAAACATTTTGTTGTGACAGAATTCACCTGAGGTGGAAGCTGGCAGAGGACTCCCGCCATGACTGGACTGTATGCTTGCGGGGTTGTACTTCCTCCCTGGGAAAGTCTCAGAGTGACAGGTGTTGAATGTTCGCAATACAATGTAAAAATGGGTGTGGAAGGAAATGATTGAGATGGGACCGAAAAGGCTAGCAGGCAGTAGAAGAGGGTTCATTCATTCTATTCGTTTAAAAATGTTTTAATATTTTAATTTCATGGTGTGTGTGTGTGTGTGTGTTTGTGTACGCACTTGCGTGCACACATGCACTTGAATGTGCAGCAGTCAGAGGACAGCTTGAGGAGTTTGTCCTTTTCTTGAACCATGTGGTTTGCAGGCCTTGAAGTCAGGTTATCAGGCATAGGCAGCAAGCATGATTACTCTCTGAGGAATAGCACGCTCTTACCAGCTCCCTCATTCTGACTTTATGCCTTATCTTTCTTATTTTATGCATTTCCACGGCATCCACCATGTGCTCCGTTAGAAGACAAAGCTAGGACAAGACACAGAGCCTTATCTCTAAGGACCGTACAGTGCTCCGGGGGAATCTAGATAAGGAACCTGTGAGAGTTGCCAGGAGAGATTTGCGATTCTGAAAGGAAGTTCTGGAAAATTTCCTGACTCTTAGGTTAAGTCTTAGCTGGGTCTTAACGTGTCCTTTAATTCCAGGGGGTAGAAAAGGACGGTGTGAACACCCCAGTAAAGAGGGTATGAGCACCCCAGTTAAGAGGGTATGAGCACCCCAGTTAAGAGGTTATGAACACCCCAGTAAAGAGGTTATGAACACTCCAGTTAAGAGGGAATGAACACCCCAGTTAAGAGGGTGTGAACAACCCCAGTAGAGGGACAGAGTGGGCCAGGGCCCCACAGAGAATTGCAGGACATGCGTGGACAGTGAGGCAGCTTCCGAGGCTGTGTGTTAGCAGGGGGAGGAGAAGCAGGCAGGGATGTGGCAACTCTGAAGAATTTGAAGCAGGACGGCGGCATGGTCCAGAGTAATTTTATCAAAGGGAGGATTAGGCTTGGGGGAATGAATGCAAGGGAGGGTGAACCAGTAGCTGAGAGACTTCTGAAGCCACTCAAACAAGAGCACACACATCGGGTGTAAAACAGATGAATACATGCATGCACTCAAGAGCAAGCTAACTTGACGACAGCTGCCGATGCCTGGGAGTGTCCTCTGCCGTGAGATCCATGCTGTGACAACTCAGACAGGAAGGGAAGCCAGGCATGGTGGTGTCTATCTGTAATCCCAGCCCTCAGAAAGCTGGGGCTGGAGGATGGAGAGTGTAAACCAGCCCGGGCTATCTAGCAAGACCTTGTCTCTGAAAACCAAAAAGAAATAAATAAGGGAAGGGAAAAACATATACCGGAAAAGAGAAAAGTGCCGGGGTACTGGGTCCCAAGTTTAGGTGGTAGCTCTGTGACTTTAAACAGTTGTCTATGCTGCTGAAGTGATCGTTCCCCACCCAGTCAGCCCCATGAGGGCTATAGAGAAGAGAAAACAAGATAACCCATGTTTTAGTTTCTCCACAAAGAATAGGGTCAGCACCTACGGTGATATTAGTTGGTTTAAGTTGCTGCAGTCAGAAGATAAAAAAGCAATCTGGGGAGGGCCAGAGAGGGGCCCTGGGGTCACAATGATGCTGGAACTTTTTTTTTTCTTTATAGAGACACAAAGAAAATTGGTAGAGCTATTTAGCCTGGATAGAACAAAAAATACCACTACAGCTGAGAATTTGCAGCCCAGAACACACTTCCTATAGTCAGACTCTCTGGGTTCAAATCCTGTCCCTGCAAAACATATTGCCTCGCACCTACGGTTTACCCTCTCCAACCCTCAGTTTCCCCCTTTGTGCAATGGGGATGGTAACAATGACATGTGTAGACGAGCTGGCATAATAGTGGTCTAACTGTCAAAAAGACTGCGTGACACAAAGGGGGAAGGGGCAAAGAACAGCATGTGACTGGAGAAATGCACAGCCTGAGCTTTGAAACCAGGACAGGACGTTTACTCCCCATCCTGTAAAACTGAGAGCAAGATGATCTGCTGCAAGCTTTCAGAGATGCAGAGACACAGAAACAGAGCTGCCTCATCCCGTGGCTCAGAATCGAGAGAAAAGCTTACTTCTTCCTTGTTTTTCTCTGTGAAGATGGAGAGCAGCCTGCTCATTTTCATCTAACCACAATCTAGTTTCTTCTCTGGGACTAAATCGTTTGTCTGTGTGACAGTGCGGAGCACTGATCGGCACGTTCATCTTCTCCTTGGGTCTTCTCTGAAAGCTTCCATTTCCTTCCCACACTTGATTTTGAACCCGGAACAAGAAATAAGAACTTTGTCAGAGGTCAGTCTAAGGATCAGAGAGCTATGAGGGAAAAATAAGGCCCAGTCTCCACCCGAGCTCATAAGCGGCTCTGAGCTGTGTACCAATCCCTGGACCTGTTGAACACGTGATTGTTTAATGATGTCTTGCCTCTTAAGCTTTTTGGTGAGTGTCAGGAAGAGAGGGAGTGGGTGGAATGTAGGCGAGTCCTCAAGGTGGCTGCGTTTACATGGAGAACATCTTCATGGCTGACAGCTGGGATGACAGCGTGTTCTCTTTGTCCCAGAGTGGTCCCTGCACCGTGCACACCCTAGACTGCACGTGACAGCGTGACAGTATGGTTATTGTCATTGTGAGAGGAAGAGCCGTCTGCTGACACATCAAAAGTTCTCAGGTTGGATCCCTTGTGGCTTTGGCTGCCTTCAGAAACCCTCCCCAGGGAAGCGGCTGATTCATGTACTGCCTGTCTCCAGTTGGTCTCTAATTTGTGAGGTTGGCAGCCTGGAATGTAGTCATTGCAAATGATACTAATCTCCCAGCTGAATCCCAGAGTGGAGCTGCCTCTGTGAATGCTGTAATTGTGTGGAGCTGATAATTATTGCTATATGAAGGCACGCTGTGTATTGGCAGCCCTTGCCTAGAAAGATAATCACAGTTATTTGCATGGTGCATTGCATGGAGCCTCTAGAATATTAACAGAGGACATTCAGTGAGTGTCCATGTACACCAGGTGCTGTGTGAGTAAACCCCACCCCCCAAACAACCCTGTGTGGTATTACATCCTGTGAGGAACCAGGGTAGCTGCATTGTGAAGAGTACCCAAAGGCTGCCCGATACTCAACAGTGGATATTATTTAAACTCAGCTCCCCAAGTTAGATGACTTCACCTCATTAGTGAGGTCAGAATTATTATTCTACACTTTGTGGGGGGCGGATTGGTGGTGGGACAGGGTCTCACTACTCAGGTAGCCGAGACCATATCATTCTACTTTAATTGTTGAGATCTCAGTGTCTACAAAGGTTTCCCTAAATCTCCAGTAAATATCAATCTTGACTTGAAGTTTTGGGCTTTGTATTCAGTGTGGCTTATTAATAAGTACAGTGTCTCAAAGACAGTCTGTTTGGCCTAAAGAAGGATTGCCAGTGCAGGTCCTTTGATAGGCTGAGCCCCAGTGGAAGATGACAGCCTTTCCTCTCCGTCTGGCATATCCATCAGACATGTTGGACATTCTTCTCACACGTATGACATCCTCAGTTATATCCCCCAAACTGTGCAGTTTTAATCTAAACTCTCAGTGCTGCCAAATCCTCCACCCGGCCAGTACTGTGTGTGCTAAGGACACTTTTATCCACAATAGCTCCATCCTTCTGCAACACAGCCAGTGAGAAACCGTTCTTCTCCAGGGCATCCTGTGAACTGACTCTGGAGAAACTGAGAGCCTGGACTCCACTGAATTCACCAAGCAGTTGCCAGCTCAACTCTGCGCTGCTAAAATGTCCACTCTCAGCAGAGCTTTGAGACTCAACTAGGGGGCTTCAGGGGGAAAATGCTTCTTTGCTTGAGTTTTCAGATCCCAACGCAGACTCTCCCACTGCCATCTTAGTGAGCACCCCCACTGAACATACTCACCTGTGACCCATCAGTAAGACTCAATATGCTCATGGTGGCACACACCTTTAATCCAAGCACTTGAAAGGCAGAGGCAGGCAGATCTCTGAAGTCAAGGCCAGTCAGGTCCACAGAGTTAGTTCCAGGACATCCAGGGCTCCACAGAGAAATCCTGTCTTGAAAAATGAAAACAAAAACTAAAACCAAACACACACACACACACACACACACACACACACACACACACACAAACACAGAACAACAAAAAAAAAACCCTTGGAGATCTTCGGGGTGATAGTTACATTTGTGCTGCTGTGGTTGAGTACTCTGACAAAGCATCTATAAAAGAGAGCTTTCCATTCCAGATTGCAGTCCTTCTGGATGAGGAAGGCAAGGCAAGGACCTAAAACAGCTGCTAGTCACATCATGTCTATAGTCAGGAATAGGGAGGAAATAGGAGGAATGAATGTGTGCATGTCTGGTGCTCAGCTACCTTCCTCTGTTCTTGTACAATCCAGGACTGAAACCCAGGGAATGGTGCTGTCCGCTTTCAGCCTAGGTATTCCCATATCAATCAAGGCAGCCAGAATAGTGCCCTGTACCCCACCCCCAGGCCTGTCCACAGGCCAACCCAATCTAGCCAGTCCCTAGGTATTCCTTTATCAGCAGCCAGAACAGTGCCCTCCAGCCCCCAGGCACGTCCACAGGCCAACCCGATCTAGCCAATGCCTCACTGAGATTCACTTCTCAGTTGGAAACTGGTTTTACAGGAATATCACTGAGGAAGTTGCCCGAGCACTGAGCATAGGTGTGATAATTGCATAGACTTGAAGGAACATTTGGGGGGGGGGGGCGTGTAGGTGGCAGGGTGGGGGGAGCCTGGATTTGCAGGTGCATTGCCTGCCTTTCCCTGTTTGGTGCTTGGCTAAGAGCGAAGAATTTTAAAGTTTTGTGGCAACAGTCACCCTGCACAATTGTGTGAATGATGCAGTGTCTCTGCATAGACGAGGCTGCTGGGTCCCCAGCAGCAGACTCCAGACCAGGAGGAACATCTTCCCTCTGTCATCTTCCTGAAGTTGCTTCTGCTGCTCCGGGAGCAGCTAGGAGGAGCCATGCTGAGCTCTCTCTGTCCCCTTCAGTCTTTAGAATGTACCCACAGGAGACTGGTGATTAGGAACTGGGATCAGCTGTGGCTGGTCTCAGAGATGTCTTCAGCCTAACTGCTAAGCATCAGGGCCACCGACAAGGCCCACCTCCTGGCTCCAGCGTGCCCCATAATTAGGTGTTTTGATTGGGTGATTTGTTTAGACTCTGCCAGAGCTGTTGTGATGGGCTGGGGCCTCACACAGGCAGGCAGTGCTGCCGGGGCTGCAGCCTTGCTCTGCTGGAAGGTGGAGCTCATTATGGACAGGAAGGAGCGGCGACCACACACATAGGCCTGCGGCAGCAGCTGATCATCTTCCAGGTGCTCATGACTACGAATGGTGCTCCCCGTCTCTCCAAAAAGCCATTGTCAAGTCCCTGACCGCCACCCTAGAGCTACCACTGCGGCACCTTAGCTTAGCTCTGTCACCTCCAGTGAGAGAAGCCTTTGGAGCAGCGGCTCTCAGCCTGTGGGTCGTGACTCCTTCAGGGGTTGAATGACCCTTTGACAGAGGTCACCTAAGATTTTAGGAAAGCACAGATATTTACATTATGATTTATAACAGTTATGAAATGGCAACAAAAATAATGTTATGGTTGGGGGTCACTACAACATGAGGAACTGTATGAAAGAGTCACAGCGTTAGGAAGGTTAGAAACACTGCTAGAAACTGTTAGAAACAGTTATGGAAGGCTTTTAATCCCCTCTATGGTTCTAGGAATAGAACCCAGGACTTCGCACGTGTTAGACAAGTACTCCACCACTGAGCATGTGAGCAGAGGTGTGACTTAGGTTGGGAACTGATTGCCACCATCAAAAATAGTTAGGAATCTAAATTAAAGCTTCAAGTAACTAAAACTCTATGTTCCTTTGTTTCGGCTGGAATTATATTAACTTAGAATTAGTCATTACAATTTTAACGTACAGATATATGAAATATTTATACTAAAACACAGACCCAACTGAAGCAAGCATGTAGTTAACCTGAACCAGCTACTTTTCCAAACCCAGTTTTCTTACCTTACCTTACCGCCCTACCACACATGTCATTTTTCTGGTCAGTCTGCAGGTCCAATATCTTCCATCCCTGAAAACCATATTTGGTGAGATGCCAGTGCGGTCCCAGTGTTTGCTCCATGGCTGACGAGGGCCTTCCTGGTATACGGTAGCATGCTGGGGAGCGGTATGTCATAGAGCCAGTGTGCGAACTTAAGTCTCTACCACTTCATAGGAAGCCAAATTTATCAGCAGAGCCCACTCCCCAGCATCAGCTGATAGCTCATCCTAATTACTTCTCCAGATACAAACATGAAGATTAGATTTCGTGCAGACAGACTCCTGCAGGACACATTCAGACCCTAGCAGGTACCAGTTCTCTTGAGTGGTGGTCAGCATTGCTAAAGGGATGAGACACACAGAACAACTGGAGGACAAGCCCAGAAGGGAGGGCATAGTCTGAAATGCACACAAGGAGGCATAAGAATGCCGGGGCGAGGGCTGGAGAGATGGCTCAGCAGTGAAGAGCACTGGCTGCTCTTCCAGAGGACCTGGGTTCAATCCCTAGCACCCACATAGCAGCTCCCAACCTTCTGTGGCTCTGATTCCAGGGATTCAGCACCTTCCGGCCTTCTTGGGGACTGCACACACATGATGCATAGACATACACGCGGGCAAAACACCTATGCATGTGAAAATACATATAAAAGAATGCCAGGGTGATTGGGGCTGCAGCAACAGACCAGGTGACCTCAATGGAAGAGATTTGGTTTCGAGGGGTGGGAGGGGAACAAGGTGGACCAAGTTGGAGGATGTATGTAACAAACACAAACTCTCTTACTTCAGTCAAGTCCTGTCTGATCATCTGAAATAGCTTCCTAGTCAAACAAGGCATAGGATGGACTTATTTTCTGTGTATGGGTATTTTACCCACTTGTTTATGTGTGTACCATCTGTGTGCCTGACACCTGGGGAGGTCAGAAGAAGACATTGGAACTTTCAAGTTTTGATGGTTGTGAGCTGCCATGTAGGTGCTGGGAAGTGAACCCCGATCCTCTACAAGAGCAGCAAGTGCTTTGAACCATTGAGCCCTCTCTCCTGCTCCCAAACTTATTAATAAGCAAAACCTGGTTCCTCATTTGCTCTAAAGAATTGCTCTCTCTGAGTTTTCTCTACGGTTTTTACTACTGAACACAAAACAATACACTTAGCCCTTTTTATCCGTGTGTATTATTGAGTCAGTCACAGATCAGAAGTATTGAAAAATGTGTGTCTGAACTGCTTATGCAGATTTTTCTTAGCATTCTCTACATGATAAAAAGTATAGTAATTATACTTTGTATTTGGCCTTATCAGTATTAGAGATTTTTTTAAGTATTGGGGAGCCAGGACTGCATAGAGAGAACCTGTCTCAAAACAAAAAAACAAAAAACAACTGAAAATAAAGTATTGGGGAGGATGCTCACGTGTCCTCATGCCGTTTTCTGCAAGAGACCCTCTGCATCTATTGTAGTATCTGTGTATTGGGTGTGAAGGATGGGGGTCTCAGAACAAGTCCTCTGAGGAAACCAATGGAGTGATGTTTTTGGGGAAACCCAATCTGGTTTGCATCTCAGACAGCGACTGGAAGAGAGAGACTGTATGGTTCCTTCTACAGTGAAGGAGTGGAGAAAGACCTACGGCTTCCACCCATGGGGAAGGGGCCAGAGTTTGCTGCAGCTGCTTTATCTAGCGTTCAGTATTGTAAGCGTGACTCTTGCTTTGCTATCTAACACCAGTTTCCAGTGAGGATTCTTCACGCCCCTTCCTTCCCTGCAGCCCGTGTACCTCTGTTTTATCTACTCATTTCAGCTCAAGGTTAAGGAAACCACAGTCCCACTTCCTCCCCTTGTGGGTAATAGAGACTCCACAGCTCAGAAAAACACATAAGCTACTAGAACTGGAGAAGGCCTGAGATCTCCATGAGCCCCTTCCATTTTCTATAAGCTCCAGAAGACTGGAGGATACGCCAAAGGTCGCATAACGATATTGCTGGTACTAGACCCTCCCTGCCTCTCGAGCAGCCCCCTTCTGTCCACCTGCACAGGAGTTCATCAAAAGGATGGGGAAAGGATGCAGGTGCAGGTCTTAGGTCAGTGAGCACGCTATGCCTTGACTTCACTTGACCTTGAAGATACGTCAGTGCCTTCCCCACTACACACAAACACGGCTCCCAGCTCTGTACGATGAGATATACATTATGTGATCCAGTACTTCTGCGTCTATGTATTTATCACTGAAGCCATGGCTCCCAATGACATTGATGAGAGTCAATACCTGCTGCTCACTGCACACTGCCATGATCCTTAATACTTTAACTGGAGAACTGTAGCCCTTCTGTCCCGCCTGATCTAAAGAACAATTAGGTTTTTTTGACTTGCCGCCTGTCGTGGGAAAAACTAGGAACCTTTTGTAAAGGAAAGTGAAGATCGGGTTTTTGATTGGGGAGGGAAAGGGGCAATGAAGGAGCAGCTGCTGGCAAGAAAGAAATACCCAAGCACACACCCTCTGCTTCTACAAAAGAGGTCCCAGCCCTGATCTGGTTATCTCTCCCTCCCACTCCACTGGGGATACTGTATCAGTGAAAGAGGAAGTCAAGCAGGGGAAGTGACTCATTGAGATCCTCCTCTAACTGGGTGCAGAAGTGTATTTTGTCAACTCAGAGCTACAGTCCTATCGCTGTAAGCCTGGCTGAATTATATTCAGGAGATGGGGGGGAGAGAAAGAGAGAGAGAGAGAGAGGAGAGAGAGAGAGACAGAGAGAGAGAGAGAGAGACAGAGAGAGAGAGAGAGAGAGAGAGAGAGAGACAGAGACAGAGACAGAGACAGAGAGAGAGAGAGAGCGCTCCTAAAAATGTCCTGGTTAAAGACAGCTGGAAAGCTGGAAGAGCCACAGACCATGGGTTAGCCTCTCCTTCCCTTCTGGTACTCACAGCCTAACTAATATAATTGTTTCCTGGGACTTGAAGTTCATCGTGGAGTCTTGTATCCAAGCACGACAGTGCCATGTTGCTTCTGTCACAGAGGACACTGGACACAGACGTCCTGGAGCAATTTGTTAACTAGTTAAGGAGGAAAATTGATTAGTTAGGACAGAGGAATTAGGCCCCATGTAGGCATAAGCAGTACCACATGTTGACCTAGCAGGAATCAAGGCTGACCACTTTTGGGGGCAGCATTTGAATGTAGCAATCAGAATAAACCGTGGGGAAAGACTTGAGAGCATCTGGCCTTGAAATGCATGCAGAGCCACTCAGAGCTAAGTCAGACCCCCTTCCTGCCCCAGAAACAGGAGAGCTCGTCCTGGCAGGTGAGCCAGTGGCTAGCTGGAACTTCCACATGTAAGCTGCCTCTGTCTTGCATGGCAGAATTCTGTTTTCTTATCTTTGTTTCTCTTTCCCCTTTAGCCAGACAAGGTGGTGCACGCTTGTAATCCCAGCACTTGAAGCAGGAGAATTGCTAGATATCAAAGCCCTGTTTGTTTCTTACTTATTTATTGCCTCAATCAATGCCCTGCCAAGAGAATTACCTCGAGACCGTGATATGAGCAGATGTGCCTAGCACGGTGCAGACCACCATCCTGCCTTCTTCTCTGAGCCTTCTGGGCATCATGAAAGAGGAAAAGGGGCTTGGGGCGTCTCAGGACACTTCCTGTTCTACCAAGCTCTGAATGTCTATGCTGTGGTTCTCTTCTTCCACCTACCAAAGGAGGAAGTTGGGCTATTTCCCCAACCTCTGCGCCCCCTCCCGCATCATCCCCAGTGCCATGATCCTGAAGTCTAGAGTAGAGCCTGTTTGGAGCTACCTGAAGACTCCTGTCTCTTGTGTCTCTCATCTTGAATGATCCCAGCTGCTGTCAAAGGCTGTGGTGCTTCACTGTGGAGAGCTAAGGCCAGGCCTGGAGAGCTGGAAGCAATCCAGGGAGGAAGCTGGGCCCTAAAGAGGGCAGAGCTTCAGAAGGAGGAACAGTCCCTCAACCTGTGTGGCCACACTGCAGGACCAAAGGCAAGCCGAGGGTCTGCTTCCTCTGCCTCCGGCCAAGGTTGTCACAGCACCTTCCAGTAAACTAGTCCTTGCCCAGGAGCTCAAAGGGTTGACTAAGTCAAAAAGAAAGCAAGCAGCCCCTTCTGGGTGGAAAAGAGTCATAGTGTCAGTGTGCAGAGAGCAGTTGAGGACTTGAGAGACCTGACTGCTTAACTGTCACCAGACTGCTCACCTCTGCGGGTCTCTGTTCCATTTGAAACACTGGAGGCCTTAGCCTCTGAGGCCTGTCATTTTGAGGGCACTGTCTCCTGAATATCATATCTTTTCTTTTCTTTCCTTTCCTTTCCTTTCCTTTTTTTGCCTCCCTCCCTTCCCCTCCCTACCTCTTTTTGGACAGTGTCTCTCACACTGTAGTCCCAAACTGGCCTCAAACTTGTGATTCTCCTTATCAGCACTGGCCTTACAGCCATGTGCCACCATATCTGATCCAAATAATAAATAAACATATGAAGCACGATTAATAAAAACTCAGAGAGAGAAATTGGGGTTCCACCTGAAGATCCGAAAAGCAAAGCAGTCAGCCTCTGGCTCGTACCTCTACCTCATTCTGAAAATGGCCGTCCTGCCTCCAGGAATCTCAGAATGAGCCTGAGAGTGAGAGCTGTCCCCTCCCATCTTATAATCTTCTCTAGGGCTGGGATTAAAGGCGTGCACCACTGGGATTTAAGGAATGCACTGCCAGGTTTCTATGGCAACTAGAGTGGCTACTGGGTGTATGTTACCACTGCCTGGTCTGGAAGGCTGACCACTGGGGCTGTTTTACTCTCTGATCTTCAGGCAAGCTTTATTCATTAAAATACAAATGAAATACCACTACACACACACACACACACACACACACACACACACACACACACACTATTGAATCCTAAAATAAGAACTTATTTATCTTTGTCCACACACGTATTACATTATGTATGTTGTAGCAAGAGAGTCTGTGGTTGCTGTATACGGAGTATTTCCTTTTGGGAAGTGATAGGGGCATAGAGGCAAAACCCTCATGAATGGGACAAGTGATTTAGAACAAGTGACTTAGCTGTTCAGGGTTCTGGGTGTAGAGTACTTGACTGTCATGTAGGAGTTCATTGACTCCACTCCTGCGCTATAATAGGTGAATGTCTAGAGTATGCGCCTTCGCTCCCCTTCCATCACCCTGGACTAGAACCACGTCAGACCCCAGGCAGGCTGGCCCTGACCTTAGACTTTCAGACTCTATGGCTGTGACGCCAGCCACCTCGGGCAGCAGTACACAGTTATCACAGCCTAAACCAGGAAAGTATGTATCTATCAGATCTAGATAGCCAAAGCCTTGCAGTACTAGACAAATGTGCTGTTTGGTCTCTGCCGATAATATAAAATTCATAAGTACTGCCTGGTCCCTGCTTCTTGCTCCACTGAGGCATCCAGAGAGGAAGGCTTGTACAGTAGAAGGGCTCTGAGCAGTCAGAAGCCCAGTAGAAAAGTAAGATTCATTAGGAACCTCTCCTTTGTGCAAGGCTTCCTTGAGGGTCCCCAGTCTTCAGAAAGCACTGGTCTGTTTACTGTACCCCAGGGTTTGAGGTCCCTCAGTCTCTGAGCTCTGGAAGCTGAGGCCCAAAAGAGGGAAGACTTGACAGGGGGAGGGGAGCATGGAGTTAGGCCAAGCAGACTAATGGCTGCCTGGAGAGTTTGGGGCCCTTCTCACTTCCTGGTGGGTTTGGTAAGTCCCCACTCAGAAAGACCAAGTACTCCCATAGAGGAGGAAATAGTAAATCATTTCAGGAAGCAGTGCCTGGCCTCCCTGCGCTGCTGAGCAGTTACAACAGAACAGTTAGAATTTCCTAGGATTTGGGCTACAGTGTGGACCTTGTGAGCCCCTGCAGAGAACTACCTTGCCAAAAGATCCTATCCAAAAGAATCCCAAAGAAGGCATAACCCTAACCAGGCAAAACAGAAGAAGACATAGCAGTGGCGGCTGGCAGTCTGTCTGGGAGACAACACAGACTCCATGCTGTCTCTGAGTTTGTGCCTCTTGCCTACGCTCCACACAGACGAGTAGATGTTACAAGCTTTAGTTTGCACAGGCAGGGATGAGGCTCTAGAGGGTAGAGATCTGTCTGGTTATGAAGTCCACATCGTCATGGCTCAGCTCCCTCCTCCTGAGGTCCCACTCTGTCAACCCTTGGTCTAGAAAGACGCACATTGAGTTTTCACTGGTGCTAGGGATGGGGTGATAGGTGCTCTTGATGGGAGGTGTTGGGGCAGCAGTTTTCATAAGTTCTAGGATCTAGATCCCCTATGTCCTGCAAGCAATTCCACATTCTTGCGTTGATACCAGCCAAACATCGCTCAGTGTTCTTTGCATGCCTACTATCCTCCGTCTGTAAGGCTGGATGTTTTCATTTTCTCTTACTGAGCCTTAAAGATCGGCAGCTTCAAACACACTGTGTTCTTTCACAGTGTCTGCAGGACACTGTGAGTCCGGAACTGCTTGGCTGGTGTCTCTGTGCTTAGCGTTTCTTTTCACAGGGTGTTCTCACCTGGAAGCCCGTGCAGGAGCCTTCTCCAAGCTGCTTCTGCTGCTGGCAGAATTCACTTCCCTTTGCATGTGGAACGGAGCAAGGAGCCCAGCCTCTCGGCTTATGTTGGCTGTAAGCCACTTGCAAGTCCTGGAGGCCACCTAGAGCCTGCCATGTGCTTCTCCCTATAGGTAGTTCCTACTCTGGAGCTAGCAGGAGAGTGAGTTGCTTAGTCTTATGTGGGTGCTAGCGGAGTCACAGAAGCGGCAGCTGTCACCACTGTCACATTCTGCTGGGTAAGAGTAAGTCGTGACCTCACCTAGACTCAAACAGAGGGTGTTACACAAAGGGGTGAGTGCCAAAAGACAGGCGGACAAAGGTGTCACTTCAGCGTGTTTGCCACACTGGTGAAGAATACCTGTAACATCCTGACGGAGGCCACATTTTAACACTATCGCCTCCTCTGTGTCACATACTCTGCCAGCTGTTGAAGCTACAAAGAAAATCGGAAATGGTCTCTGCCTCAGATAGTTCTTTCAGGGGGCCGGGGGAGATGATTTTTATGTGACTGGGAAGGTGGGTACCACGGATGCAGGTACCCCGAGAAGTCAGGACGCTTCATAGATTTGCTGAATCACAGGTGGAGTGTTCAGGGATGAGAATGGACCAGCCAAGTGAGCAAAGGTGAATCTCAGCCAATAGAAGAGGCCAGAGGTGAGAAACAGAACAGTTGAGAGTGGACAGAAGAGGCACACGATGGAGCGGGAGGTCAGGGGGGAGAGGGAGGTACTGGTTTGGGCCTCATGTACTGGGGTAAGGAGGTCAGCCATGATGTCCTGTAGCATAAGGGGAGACTGCATTGACTCCTAGGTGGTAGCAGGGGTCTTATCTACAATACTTCTGTATTATAGAATCTTATATATAGTACTGGTTATAAGTCTGCTGTAACAAATCTTGCCGTACTCCAAGGTTGTTTTGCCCTTTGGGTATCTGGGCTTTGATCTCTATGGATATCCGCCTCTTGAAGTAAGTGACCAGCGGAGTGAGATTTGGTTGCATGCAGCATGGCACTCTTCTCTGGTAGAGTTTGTGGTTAGAAAGTTTCCCACCTTCTCCAGGGTGTCGGCTGGCAGCACTGAGGTGGCGGAAGTTGGCTTGTCTGCAGAGACATCTCCAAGGTCATGATAGAGACATCCTCCTGGGAAGCCTTAGAGAAAGCCTCCAAACCCAGACTCACTTTTCACATACTCATAAGAGCGATGACAGATTGCATGGACTGATCCTTGATCCTTTGCTGTCTTCTCATTAAAAAAAACTGTGTATGTATGTGTGTGCATGCTCCTGTGTGTGCAGATGTATGTGTGGACCACATGTACGTGTGTCTCGGGAGTCATCCTCTGAAAGAATGTTCATCTCCTTTGAGACAAAGTCTCTCATTGGCCTGAAGCTCACCGATTAGGTTAGCTGGATCTGCCTGTCTCCTCTTCCCCATCTCTGGGACTACAGACACATGCACCACACCCTGCACTTTCTTGTGGATTCTGGAGGCTGAAGTCACAGGCATGCTCGGAAGGCGAGCACTGTCCCAATGAAGCACTGTGCCATGAAGCCCTTCTGCATCTTCTTCACCTACAGGTTTTTAGCACGTAGGAGGTGGTGCCCATTGAATCAAAAATGCCTTATTAATTAGATGAGTTGATGGAAGAGGGGCTGATGATGTTCCGTGGCTAGCTGAGGAGCTCTTGGCAATTGATAACTGCTGGGGGATGGGGAGTCATTTTTCTTCGGGCTTATGGCTCCTAGCAGGTTGCCCACGCTCCGATGGATGGTTCTGTATGCACGCCCATACAGACAGCAATAACTGGATTCCGTGGGGGTTTTGTTTGTTTTGGTTTTGGTTTTTTGAGACAGGGTTTCTCTGTGTTGTTTTGGAGCCTGTCCTGAAACTCGCTCTGTAAACCAGGCTGACCTCGAACTCACGGAATCTACCTACCTCTGCCTCCCGAGTGCTGAGATTAAAGGTGTGCACCACCACCGCCCAACTTCAGTGGTTTCTTTTTAAAAGGAGATTATATGATGAGGAGGAGGAAGAGGAAAAAAGAGATGAAAGAAAGGGGACAGTGGGAGAAGGGATTTGAGTTGAATATGATCAAGATATATGAATACACAAAGTTGTCAAAGAATAAATATATTCTTTAAAAAGGAAGGAGAGAGAGAAAACTAAGAAGTGCATCAAGCAACGCCTGTACATTGTATAATAGACACTCCATTAGTGCTAACTCCTCCCCTTACTTATACCTACCTGTAGCTTAGGATGGTCTCCCTAAGCATAGAAGCCATGCATTCATGGTCCTTAACACAGCATCTGGTGACAGAATTCGGCCGAATACTTGCTTGTCAGGGGGATGTTTGGATGAATGAACGGGCAGACAAATGAGGGAATGTTAAAGCAACACCATTTTTGGGCATGGTTTACTTTGCACTGCCATACCCAGAAACAGAGCACTTGCTGTTGGTCCCGACCCCCATCACCGGCCCTGCTTCCTGGAGGACTCTGCAGTGACACCACCCCCTCTTTTCATCTGTGTGACCCAGCCAAGTTATGCCATCTCCTCAAGCCTCACTTCTGCTGGTTCAGTGAAAACTTAGAGTACCAGGCCCAGAGGCAGAGGAGGGGTTTGATGCGACTGTTTACTGGGAAATGGTCTGTATAGCACCTGCCTGCCCCCGCCCCCCCGTGAGCTCCACAGCGTAACTGAAGGTGACTAACCCATAGGCGTCCTAGGAAGACCACCAGGACTAGTCTAGTCTGCGCACCTCTGACCCAGCACAGCTGTGAGTCACAGCCTCTTCAGCAGTTCTGGGATGAAACCATTTCAGGAGGATTTACCCCATCCCCGCAGAAGTATTTTTAGCTGATTCTAGTGGTTAGAGAACGAGGAGGTGGGGATGGGAGGAGAAGAGAAGTTAGTGTCTGTTGTCATCTGCAACCTGAAATGACCCCACTTCATCTGTTCCTCCAGGGTCTGGGTATCCCTCCTTTGGTGGTGTGGGATGGCAGGGTGGAGGGGCTTCTCTCTGCTTGCAATCCCTGCTGCCATAACTCTCTCGCTCCAGTCATACCTTAGACCCCACACAGGAAGGCGTGGATTCTAATCTTGCCTTTTCCTTGAACTAGTGAGTAATTCTTTGCATATCTGTTCACCTCCCTGCTGCCTTCCTTTGTATGAAATTATGAATTTATAATGGCCGGCTGCTCTAGAACTATGGGACTTTTAGGAAGACCCCAGAAGTGATTATGGAACTGTAGCTAGCACAATTTTGACCTCACCCCAGTGTTGGGGTGACATGATCCCTGGATCTGTCCTTTTCCTGGCTGAGGGGTTTTCTGCACCTTCCCTCAGAGCCACTGCCCAGGGCTGCCAGCCTGAATTACTCTGGGGACTGTCTGGGATTCCGCATTCACCACCCCCCACCACCCCCATTCTCCCCAGCACACTGTAGTGACAGGACAGTCTTTATTATTCAGGAAACATTTCCCTCCCAGATCAGCTTGGCTGTCCTCTGTAGGGTTGGCATGACTCTCGGAACAGACACAGTTCCTCCGGGATAGCCTGGTCTCCATGATGTTCTATAGAACCTGAAATAAAACCACCTTTACTGATGAGACTTCAGAGATAGACACCTTAAATGTGACCTTGAGCCCAGGGGCTGGTTAAAAAGTAACCTACACGTTACACTCAGAAACTCCTTCACAGAAAAGGATGGGAAAGCCTGCAGAAATAGCCAGTCCCTATAGCGAACAGTCATAGAGTGGGAACTGTGACCTTATATTATTGGGCACCTGCTGTGGGCAGGGTACTGGGCTGAATGGCAATATCTGTCATCTCATTCCTGGGTCATGGCGCCTCTGGCTTCCTTGGTGCAAGACAGCAGTTGCTTCTGAGCCACAGGTTCCCCGGGGGATAGATAATACTAGTTTAACTTGTGCAATGGACTGAACTTAGAAACCCTCATCCTCTTTCTAAGAAGCTATGCTGGTGAGCAGTGTGACATCACTCCGTAGTGTGATAAGTAAGGACCCTGTAAGGAAGGCTGTAGTGACTGGAGATCCGAGATGTGTGTGCACGCATGCGTGCCGCGTGACTGTACATGTAGAAGCCACGGGCCAACACCACGCATCTTCCTCTGTCAAATCTATCCTTAGTCTTGGATATATAGTCTCTTGCTGAACCTGAAGGTCACGGATCAGCTCACCTAGCTGGCCAGTGAGCCCACAGGATCATCCTGTCTCTGCCGCCCTTTGCTGGGACAGGAGACACTTGTCACACTGCCTGCCTTTTATGTGGGTGTGTGGGGTCCAAACTGGGATCCCATGCTTGCGTAGCAGTCCCTTTACCCACTGAACATCTCCCCAGTCCCCCCATGCCTCTCTTTAGAGCTGTCCTTGGGCACACCCCCACCTGCAGTGCTGTCCTGGATGATAGAGGGGGTGGGCCTTGTTACTGTCCCCTGTCCTTACACCACTCACAGCTCTCAGTGATGCCTCCCTGTTCTCCTGAATCTTAAAGGCCACTCCAGGCCATAGCATCCATCCTCCACTCAGTAGACTTTCTGTCATGTTCTCTAGCACCGTTTGGTTTCCGCCATGGCCCCTTGCCTTGGCCTATCTAGAAAGCTTTTTCTCTCTTGCCAGATCTGAAACACTCTCAAGACCTTTCCAGAAGTTATAGATAGCTTCAGCCGAGAAGGAATCTGGGTCACTCAGCACCGACCTTGAAATGCTTCTCTTAGCGTGGAACTTCCCTTTATCCTTGGAAAACTGTGAAGATTGATGGGCTGATAGGCACAGGCGTTGTGTGCAGATGTTATTTTTGTTCAGTGTCTAATATATGCAAGGCAACACGCTGAGCTCTTCAAACGCATTACCTGATCTTAACCGTGAGCCTTCCTGAAGAAGTGGGCAGGGTTACCCCCACTTAAGAAATTCAGAAATTGAGTCTTGGGGAGAAATAACTTGCCTTCTGTCATCTTCCAGCTAGGAAGAATTCGGTTCCCAGTAACAAGCCCTTTTTACACAATAGACAAGCATAGCTGTCCCTGTGTGCGACCCCACCCCCATCGTATGGGAGGAAAGGCATTGCCGGAGACACCTAAAAGCATGGGGAAGTGCGGTTGTGACATTGCCACTCATGGGCCAATGGCTGGTTTCCCAATTGCAAACCACTGCCTCCCCGAAGCAGAGGCCACACAGCTCCCGGCTCTTTTTAGCAAGAACAGAACAAGGCCTCCCATCTGGGCTGCTGGGCCCTGCCACATAAACATCCTGGAAACCTAAACAACATTTTTTGCTGCTAACCACTCCCTGAGAAGGCTGCCTGGTGGAGGACTTGTGGACACAGAAGCCTCACCTCTCTGGAATTCTCTAAGGAGGGCCTGCATACCTAATTCCCCAAATAGCTCATCCTTTTTCTTTCGCTGATGAGTTTTATGAAAAAGTTCAGTGCATTTTCCTCCCCATCAGCTGGCCTCATAGGCAACCACCAAAGGTTTGTCGTTGCATTATGAGATCCAGTCAGCCATTCCCCCGGGCTGACTGAAAGGGCTCTCCGCTGGGAGCCTGACTCTGACACAGGCCGTCAGGATCAATACATCTTCTTCCATTAGATGCATTTCCTCTGCCGGAAATGGGTCTGCCCATTACAGTTGATGCTTATTGACAGGCCTCTCTCCTGGCCTCTCAAAGCCCCCTGGGGAAACCCCACAGGGACATGTGCCAAGACTTGGGGATGAGCTTTTATGGTTGAGCCACCTCTGTTCTTAGTGAGTAGCTGGACTCCCTTGTGTGAATGTGATAAAAATGAACGTTTTTTATTGTGTTGGAAAGAGAGACCAGATACAAAAGGGCAGGATCAGTTTGAGAATAGTGAGTTCACAAGGTTGGACTCACAGACAGACTTTCTGAAAGCAAATGCCATTGGACAGCCAGGAAATGGCCCTCCTAATAGAAAAGACGGTTCCCTCAGAAGTCAAGGAAAGGGTACAGCAACGGCAAGCTCCCTGCAGGCAAGGGGTCTCCATCACTTAGGTGGATGGGGGGACCTCAAAATACCTTGAAAACATCATTCTTTTCTTTGTCAACCTTCCTGTGGGCTTGTTCCTCTCTGTCTCTGTCTCTGTCTCTCTCTCTCTGTCTCTCTCTCTCTCTCTCTCTCTCTCACACACACACACACACACACACACGCCTTCTCTCTCT
>NC_022012.1:34834567-34841271 GCF_000317375.1 Microtus ochrogaster | reverse complement strand
TCTCTCTCTCTCTCTCTCTCTCTCTCTCTCACACACACACACACACACACACACACACACACACACATTTGAAAGCATCAGAATTAAACACCAGACTGGGAAATGTCCCTCTGGGGGAAAGGACACTTGCAAATCAGTGCTGGTTGCAGGTGCTTTCCTTCACAACAGAAATAACGCGGCCAGTCCCTGAACTTAGCCGGGTGGCCTTGCTAACCCCAGTGCTGCCCGTTCTTGGTGGGCATAGCTCTTAGCTGGTCATCAGCTGCTGCCTCATGCTCCTTTGACCTCTGACTGCCCACCGAAGAAGAGGCTGGCTCTCTAGAGTTCCTACTGTAGCTGGTAGGATAACAGATGTCTCAGTCGATGGGCAGTGATGCTGAGAGACCCTGAGCCTGGGAGGTCAGGGGTGATGAGGTCAGGGGTTACATAAAAGTTGATTGCTCTGGGAGCATCCTGGGTCTGGCTGTTGAAGTGCCTGCAGTCATCTTGGCTGTGAAGTTTACATCCATCTTCCCATTCCCACAGTCATGTGCTCTGCCCAGCCTTGGAGCCATCCTAAGACAAAAGAAGAGAGGGGGAGCGGGCTGGTTGTGATTTGTGGTGGGATTGAGCCTTCATTAAGAGGACAGTCCAAAAGCAATGAATATGAAGCAAAAGCAATCAATTCTCATAAGGGAGATGGGGAAGGAGGGAAGAGGAAGGAGAAAGAGACAAAGGGGGACGGAGTGGAGGGGGGAGACAGAGAAAGACAGAGATGACACAGAGACAGACAGAGAGAATGAACAGTTCCAGGGTACTACCCCCCTTTAGATAAGCAGGGTTTTTTGTTTTGTTTTGTTTTGCTTTGTGTTTTGTTGTTTTTTTTTTATGTGTGGAGTCATAAAAACCTTTTTAAAGAAAGATTTACTTATTTTATTTTTTGTTTATTTTTGTATGCTTGAGTGTTTTTGCCTGCATTACATATGTGCACCATGTGTGTGCCTGGTCCCCAGGAAGGCTAGAAGAAGGCACTGGATCCCCTGGAACTGGAGTTACAGATGGTTGTGAGCCACCATGTGGGTTCTGAGACCTCTGGTCCCAGATCCTCTGCAAGAGCAATAAGTGCTAGAAACTGCTGGGCCATCTCTCCAGCCCCTCAGATGTCTTTCCCATGCCCATTGTTCCTACTGAGAAGAGGCTTGGTTGTGCTCACAGTTTTAACAGGGAGAAGGGAGAGCCTTGGCTGATGCTGTATGGTAACCGCTCGGTTTAGACCCAGAGAAACTGACTCTAAAGTTCCTCGGGTCGTCACCCTCTCTGTGGCCAAGCTCCACTGAGCCCGGAATACAGCTGGAGTCTAGAGCAGGTCTAAACAAGCTTGGGCTAATGAGTTCTTCAATCACTTTCCCATGAGTCTACAAAGAGAACAGAACTAGTAACCCACCAGTCAAGACCCTTCCCCAGGCTGGGCCTCAGGTCACCCATACCAGTGAGTGGGGCTCCTGCTTTGACCTGAAGGTGCCAGCTCAGGCAAGTCCTTTGGGTAAGTGACAGGAAGGGGAGAGTTGCCGAGGCTACTTGATTAGACTGTGCAATTCCTGTCTCATGCCTTAATCTGTAAAACCTAAAACCTAAGAGATGCTAAAATTACAACTTTTTGGTTTTGGGGTTTTTTTTATTGTTATTGTTGTTTGTTTTTCTTTTTTGAGGCAGGGTTTCTCTGTAGCTTTGGAGCCTGTCCTAGAACTAGCTTTTGTAGACCAGGCTGGCCTTGAACTCAGAGAGCTCTGCCTGCCTCAGCCTCCTGAATGCGGGGATTAAAGGTGTGTGCCATCACTGCCCAGCAAATTCCAACTTTCTTAAGCTTTGACATGATGCTCAAAATTTGGGGAGTTTTGGAACATTTTGAATTGCAAATGTTTTGATTAGGGACCTTTAATCCCAGCACTTGAAAGGAAGAGTCAGGCAGATCTTTGAGTTCAAGGCCAGCCTGGTCTTCACAGTGAGTTCCAGGACAGCCAGGGCTACATAGTGATACCCTGTCTCAAAGGAAAAAAGAGATAGAGATGCTTGGTAACCCAATAGGCAAGAAAAGATACTGGAGTAGAGTCCTGTAAGGCCATCGTAACTCCGCACAACCTTTCACCCCCTTCATCTGTGTAAGGGAATGACAAATGACAAGCGGTAACTGGCAGCCTACTCATTTGCATCCAGAAAAGGCCAGAGATTAGGGAAGTTTCGGGTAAACCAACGCTGGGCTGCTAGTTTCAATGATTAACAACGGGAGTGTGTGCTCAGCTGGGCAGGGGCTGTTCCTAACAAAACAGAGCCATGAACACAGTGGGAACCCAGCCACGTTTGTGCAAAGAACCATCCCCCAAACCGAAAAACACCTCTGTAATCTGGCAGTTTGCGATAAGGGATGCTTCAACCTGTGTTTTTGGAAGAGTGGCCATTTTGTTCTTGCGGCGAGTTGTACCTTGCAAGAGGAAGTTTAACAGACTAAAAGTGTCTGTTAATTCACTGACCACTGTGGCAACCACTGCCCAATCTAGATTATTCCATTGCAGCTGGCTGAGCAGCTACAGTTTCCACTCATAGGCCTTGTCTCTGCAGTACAGATCACAAGTAAGCCCCCACCCCCAGCGCACACTCCCACATCTTCGAATCCTGGCTCTGTCCACCAGGGTGCCCTTGGGTAAGGATTGTGGTGTTAATACATTGATCTGGACATCCCTTGGTTTGTGTGTGTGTGTGTGTGTGTGTGTGTGTGTGTACATACATGTAGGTGTGTGTTTGTAGATATACAGAATGTGTATACACACATGTAATGAGGAGAGGTCAACCTCACGTGTCGTTTCTAAGAAGCCATTCGTCTTGTTTATTGAGACAGTGCCTCTGATTGGCCTGTAACTCACTGAGTAGGCTAGGCTGGCTGCCCAAAGAATCCCAGCTGTCTGTGTTCCGCAGCTCTGAAATGACAGGCAGCACTATGGCTGGCCTTTTGGGGGTTTTGGTTGCTTGATTGTTGTTTTGGTTTTTTGGGGGGGGCGGGGGGTAAGATTTATTTATTACATATAGTGTTCCACTTGCATGTCCGCCTGCAGGCCAGAAGAGGGCGCCAGATCTCATTACAGATGGTTGTGAGCCGCCATGTGGTTGCTGGGAATTGAACTCAGGACCTCTGGAAGCGCAGTCAGTGTCCTTAACCTCTGAGCCATCTCTCCAGCCCTGTTTGTTTGTTTTTAAACGTTGTTTCTAGGGTTCTACTTTGAGCCTTTACATTCACGCTGCAAGTACTAACTACACTACCATCCAAGCCCCTCACTTAGCAACTTACAAGGCGACCAAGCTCAGCTGTCGTTGTCACCACCTCAGACATCATCTGCTCAGCACGTTACAGCAACTGAGACTTCGTCTGACGTGTGAAGGTTCCTGTCTTGAGCCCCCAGTGTCCCTGGTGAGCTTCGGGATAGCAATGGTCCCTACACTGTGCTGGGGCAACTTCTTCTCTCCTATATCAGGAGGGGCAGACAACCTGTAGTTTGTCAGGAGCTTGTAACGGTACTCAGTGAGATGTAAAGTCTTTCCCACTTCCCCAATCCTACTTTTCTACCAGAAAGAGAAAAAAAAATTGGAAGGTCAGCCTGAGTCTTCTGCTCTCAAGGTGGCTCTCAGCCTCAGGCACAATGCTGAGGTGACCCGGGTCTGCACAGATGCTCAGCTCAGCCCACAATTCCTCCATGCCCCTGACATTTTTGCCTAAAAGCCACCTCCAAAATAAAAGGAGTTTATTTTGTGGCTGTGAGTTTACCTTGTATGCACAAAGCCCTGGATTCCAGGCCCAGTACCCCACAAATGGATTCCCACGGCCACGTGGTAGCTCATAACCATCTGTAACTCCAGTTCCTGGGCATCTGATTCCTTCTTCTGGCCTCTGTGGTCACCAGGCACACATATGGTACACCTATGTACACGCAGGCAAAAAACCGATACCCACATACATAAAACCTGCTTGATCGCATATCCTAAATTCTCACCATCAGGAAGGACAGGCCAAGAGCATCATAAGTTCAAAGTCATCCTTGGCTGCACAGTCAGTCTTAGACCAGCCTGGGATAAGTGAGGCCCTGTCCTCAGAAAAGCCATTGTTTCGCACAGACGATGCTCTGAACATATCTCTCCATTGTCCCTTACAGCACCAGGGGCTTCACTGTATGTCTGGACTCTCCTGAGAAACAGAATTGACTCCACCTATGTTTGCCCAGAATGGCACAGGCTGTTAAACTGATTTTGAGCAAAGAGTCCTCTGATTAATTGGGCCATATTTTAATTCAATTAAATGTGTTAGATGTGAAAAAAAAAAAAAACTTAACAATTGCTATCCTGCAGGTTGAGAATTTTTCTTTTACATCTCAGAGTTCATATTAAATATTTCTAAAATGGACTGTTGTCTTGGCAACATGGAGAAGAGACATAATTAATTTAATTCTGGTTATATAGGGCATTTTCTCCACTAGGAGGATTCTGCACTTGCCCTTGTGTCTTCTCTTTTCTTGTGAACAGACAACTGGAGCACAAAGAATGGGGGTGGGGGCAGGGGCTGAGACTGTATTTCTGTCTGAGAGCTACTCAGAGTGGTCTACGGTACAGCAGGGAAAAGCGTCTCTAAGCCCCACATCTGAAATCCAAAAGGCTCCAAATATATTCTGCACCCCTCTGAGTACCATGATGCTTTGTGTTTCAACCATTTTGCATTTCAGGTCTTCTTCAGCTTTATGGTGCTCAACCATTAGTCTGTGCACGTACCCTCAAAGCCAAATGCTACAAAATCAGAGGCACTTCTGGTCCCCCTGCATTTTGGAGAAGGGTGACTTAGTCGGCAGTTGAGAAGTTCAGTGAATTCATTTTGTGTTCACTGCATCAAGGTTTTACTCTTTTGTGGGAATGCGTTCTGCATATTTCCTGCTGGTGTTTACTATTGGTGTCGGGCAGCTGAGTCATAAGCTCTACCTCTGAAGGCATGGCTTACCACAGGGCCTCAGGGCTGAACCAACCTGTCTCCTGTATTAGGGGTGTGTTCAGTGTTTATTAACCTTCATTGTCACTCAGTTAACAGCAGAAGATCGTCCCTGGACAGGAAATTAGGTGTCAGTTGTAACTCAAAAGACAGACAGAGAGAAGTCACAGGCAAACTGAGAAGCAAAGTTTCAGGTACTGGATGTCTAATAGCAAACTCCACAGCCTCTCTGTTCGTGACCCCTGGCCTGGCTATTTTAGAATACACCCTGAAGTCCTGGCCCGTCATCCTTGCCCCCACAGCTGTCAGAATTCTCTCTTGTGTTCTCCCTCAGAGCTGTCTCCACCGTGGCCTCAGCATTCAATGTCTTGTAATGGCAAGACAGCTTTGCGAAGCACCTCACCCTTTCCAGCACCAGTACCTTTGGACATCCTGCTTACTTATCTATGAGGCCTCTACGGAACTCGGACTGCTTAGGGCACTGATGAGAAACAGGATCTATTTATTAAGCACTGCACAACGCTCTGGCCTCTGCTGCTGTCACCTCCTGGTGGTTCTTCGTTTGGTCCTCACTCTGTCTTATAGCAATTGTCAGAACTCCAGCTGCACAGAGATGAAGGCTGAGGGAACGTGGTACAGCCAATGCTCAGAGTGTGGCTGCCTTGAGCTGGCAGCTTGTGTGGCGTCCAGTGATTGAAGACCATCACTGTTTTCCTCAAAGCACGTTAAAACTGCCCCGGCATCTCTGTGTTTAATATGCCATCCTAGGGTAGCCTGAGTGCGTGACTCCCCACTGTAGAGGCAGACTCCCCCCTTCTGAGCTCCTTGGCACAGGGCTCTCCTCAGCCACAGCCGTTCATGTTCTCCTCTGAGAAACCATTTGTGGGTCCTCTTCCTTTGTTTGGTTTTTGCTTCTGTTTTTCTTCTTGCATGTCTCTCGCTGTGTGAATCGTCTGCCAGCAAGGCCATTGCTTTCTTCCTCTGCACATCCTGCAGGCCCTGATAGGTGTTCCGTTCAAGGGACCTGAACTAGCAGGAGGGTCTCAGCCTGCGACACTCCACAGAACCAGGGTAGCAACTGAGGGGTTCCATGCGCAGGGCAAGAAAATAGGGGATCCCAGTCAAGTCCCAATGATTGAGCTTGTGGCGAACATGGTACCCAAGGGTGGGAGAAGATTGCAGCTTCCCTCAAAACACCCAAGATCTCTCATGCTTGCGTTTCCAGCTTAGCGTGGTGCCTTCGCAGCCGTTCTCAGCCTGTAGATCGAATATCAGATGTACTGCATCATCGATATTTACATCATGATTCATAACAGTAGCAAAATTGCAGTGATGGAGTAGCAACGAAGTAATTTTATGGTTGGGGTCATCACAGCATGAGGAACTGTGTTAGGGTCACGGCTCTAGGAAGGTTGAGAACCACTGGCTCGGAGTAATGTGGAGTATGTAGTCTGGGAGGGACTTGAGAGCAGGGTACCTTGTGGTGTCTGGAAATCACAGCAGCCTGGTTCGGCCAAGGAAACCAGAGGGTGTGGGCCCTCAAAGATGCCCACCAATCAGAAGGCAGCACTGCAGACCTTTGGCTTGGCTTCCGCTTTCATTTGATTCCCTGCAGAGTTCCAGGCAGGGGTGTTGGATTTGGAGGGATGGTGCAGAGTTCCAGGCAGGGGTGTTGGATTTGGAGGGATGGTGCAGAGTTCCAGGC